>NC_060188.1:10778552-11073552 GCF_021184085.1 Oncorhynchus gorbuscha | reverse complement strand
ATTTGGGGGCAGTCTTATTTGTAAGGTTTATACCCCAGTGGTTAGCTGGAAACATAGAAAGGGATTGATTTGGCATTTGGGGGCAGTCTTATTTGTAAGGTTTATACCCCAGTGGTTTGCTGGAAACATAGAAAGGGATTGAGTTGACATTTGGGGACAGTCTTATTTGTAAGGTTTATACCCCAGCGGTTTGATGGAAACATAGAAAGGGATTGATTTGACATTTGGGGACAGTCTTATTTGTAAGGTTTATACCCCAGCGGTTTGCTGGAAACATAGAAAGGGATTGATTTGACATTTGGGGGCAGTCTTATTTGTGAGGGTTATACCCCTAGAATCATAGAAAGAGATTGATTTGGCATTTGGGGGCAGTCTTATTTGTAAGGTTTATACACCTAGAAACATAGAAAGAGATTGAGTTGAAATTTGGGGGCAGTCTTATTTGTAAGGTTTATACCCCTAGAAACATAGAAAGAGATTGAGTTGACATTTGGGGGCAGTCTTATTTGTAAGGTTTATACCCCTAGAAACATAGAAAGAGATTGAATTGACATTTGGGGGCAGTCTTATTTGTAAGGTTTATACCCCTGGGAACATAGAAAGGGATTGATTTGGCATTTGGGGCCAGTCTTATTTGTAAGGTTTATATCCCAGTGGTTTGTTGGAAACATAGAAAGAGATTGATTTGGCATTTGGGGACAGTCTTATTTGTAAGGTTTATACCCCAGTGGTTTGCTGGAAACATAGAAAGGGACTGAGTTGACATTTGGGGACAGTCTTATTTGTAAGGTTTATACCCCAGTGGTTTGCTGGAAACATAGAAAGAGATTGATTTGGCATTTGGGGACAGTCTTATTTGTAAAGTTTATACCCCTGGAAACATAGAAAGAGATTGATTTGGCATTTGGGGGCAGTCTTATTTGTAAGGTTTATACCCCAGTGGTTTGCTGGAAACATAGAAAGGGATTGATTCGGCATTTGGGGACAGTCTTATTTGTAAGGATTATACCCCTGGAAACATAGAAAGAGATTGATTTGGCATTTGGGGCCAGTCTTATTTGTAAGGTTTATACCCCAGTGGTTTGTTGGAAACATAGAAAGGGATTGATTTGGCATTTGGGGGCAGTCTTATTTGTAAGGTTTATACCCCTAGAAATATAGAAAGAGATTGAGTTGACATTTGGGGGCAGTCTTATTTGTAAGGTTTATACCCCAGTGGTTAGCTGGAAACATAGAAAGGGATTGATTTGGCATTTGGGGACAGTCTTATTTGTAAGGTTTATACCCCTAGAAATATAGAAAGAGATTGAGTTGACATTTGGGGGCAGTCTTATTTGTAAGGTTTATACCCCTAGAAATATAGAAAGAGATTGAGTTGACATTTGGGGGCAGTCTTATTTGTAAGGTTTATACCCCAGTGGTTAGCTGGAAACATAGAAAGGGATTGATTTGGCATTTGGGGACAGTCTTATTTGTAAGGTTTATACCCCAGTGGTTTGATGGAAACATAGAAAGGGATTGATTTGGCATTTGGGGGCAGTCTTATTTGTAAGGTTTATACCCCTAGAAACATAGAAAGAGATTGATTTGGCATTTGGGGGCAGTCTTATTTGTAAGGTTTATACACCTAGAAACATAGAAAGAGATTGAGTTGAAATTTGGGGGCAGTCTTATTTGTAAGGTTTATACCCCTAGAAACATAGAAAGAGATTGAATTGACATTTGGGGGCAGTCTTATTTGTAAGGTTTATACCCCTGGAAACATAGAAAGGGATTGATTTGGCATTTGGGGCCAGTCTTATTTGTAAGGTTTATATCCCAGTGGTTTGTTGGAAACATAGAAAGAGATTGATTTGGCATTTGGGGACAGTCTTATTTGTAAGGTTTATACCCCAGTGGTTTGCTGGAAACATAGAAAGGGACTGAGTTGACATTTGGGGACAGTCTTATTTGTAAGGTTTATACCCCAGTGGTTTGCTGGAAACATAGAAAGGGATTGATTCGGCATTTGGGGACAGTCTTATTTGTAAGGATTATACCCCTGGAAACATAGAAAGAGATTGATTTGGCATTTGGGGACAGTCTTATTTGTAAAGTTTATACCCCTGGAAACATAGAAAGAGATTGATTTGGCATTTGGGGGCAGTCTTATTTGTAAGGTTTATACCCCAGTGGTTTGCTGGAAACATAGAAAGGGATTGATTCGGCATTTGGGGACAGTCTTATTTGTAAGGATTATACCCCTGGAAACATAGAAAGAGATTGATTTGGCATTTGGGGCCAGTCTTATTTGTAAGGTTTATACCCCAGTGGTTTGTTGGAAACATAGAAAGAGATTGATTTGGCATTTGGGGGCAGTCTTATTTGTAAGGTTTATACCCCAGTGGTTTGTTGGAAACATAGAAAGAGATTGATTTGGCATTTGGGGGCAGTCTTATTTGTAAGGTTTATACCCCAGTGGTTTGATGGAAACATAGAAAGGGATTTATTTGGCATTTGGGGGCAGTCTTATTTGTAAGGTTTATACCCCAGTGGTTTGATGGAAACATAGAAAGGGATTGATTTGGCATTTGGGGGCAGTCTTATTTGTAAGGTTTATACCCCTAGAAATATAGAAAGAGATTGAGTTGACATTTGGGGGCAGTCTTATTTGTAAGGTTTATACCCCAGTGGTTAGATGGAAACATAGAAAGGGATTGATTTGGCATTTGGGGACAGTCTTATTTGTAAGGTTTATACCCCTAGAAATATAGAAAGAGATTGAGTTGACATTTGGGGGCAGTCTTATTTGTAAGGTTTATACCCCTGGAAACATAGAAAGAGATTGATTTGGCATTTGGGGGCAGTCTTATTTGTAAGGTTTATACCCCAGTGGTTTGCTGGAAACATAGAAAGGGATTGAGTTGACATTTGGGGACAGTCTTATTTGTAAGGTTTATACCCCAGCGGTTTGATGGAAACATAGAAAGGGATTGATTTGACATTTGGGGACAGTCTTATTTGTAAGGTTTATACCCCAGCGGTTTGCTGGAAACATAGAAAGGGATTGATTTGACATTTGGGGGCAGTCTTATTTGTAAGGTTTATACCCCTAGAAACATAGAAAGAGATTGATTTGGCATTTGGGGACAGTCTTATTTGTAAAGTTTATACCCCTGGAAACATAGAAAGAGATTGATTTGGCATTTGGGGGCAGTCTTATTTGTAAGGTTTATACCCCAGTGGTTTGATGGAAACATAGAAAGGGATTTATTTGGCATTTGGGGGCAGTCTTATTTGTAAGGTTTATACCCCAGTGGTTTGATGGAAACATAGAAAGGGATTGATTTGGCATTTGGGGGCAGTCTTATTTGTAAGGTTTATACCCCTAGAAACATAGAAAGAGATTGAGTTGGCATTTGGGGACAGTCTTATTTGTAAGGTTTATACCCCTAGAAACATAGAAAGAGATTGAGTTGACATTTGGGGGCAGTCTTATTTGTAAGGTTTATACCCCTAGAAACATAGAAAGAGATTGAGTTGACATTTGGGGGCAGTCTTATTTGTAAGGTTTATACCCCTGGAAACATAGAAAGAGATTGATTTGGCATTTGGGGGCAGTCTTATTTGTAAGGTTTATACCCCAGTGGTTTGCTGGAAACATAGAAAGAGATTGATTTGGTATTTGGGGGCAGTCTTATTTGTAAGGTTTATACCCCAGTGGTTTGCTGGAAACATAGAAAGGGATTGATTCGGCATTTGGGGACAGTCTTATTTGTAAGGTTTATACC
Organism: Oncorhynchus gorbuscha; assembly: GCF_021184085.1. NCBI lineage: Eukaryota > Metazoa > Chordata > Actinopteri > Salmoniformes > Salmonidae > Oncorhynchus > Oncorhynchus gorbuscha. The sequence goes on along the minus strand of NC_060188.1, from coordinate 11,069,782 downwards.
CCAGTGGTTTGCTGGAAACATAGAAAGGGATTGATTCGGCATTTGGGGACAGTCTTATTTGTAAGGATTATACCCCTGGAAACATAGAAAGAGATTGATTTGGCATTTGGGGGTAGTCTTATTTGTAAGGTTTATACCACTAGAAACATAGAAAGAGATTGAGTTGACATTTGGGGGCAGTCTTATTTGTAAGGTTTATACCCCTGGAAACATAAAAAGAGATTGATTTGGCATTTGGGGCCAGTCTTATTTGTAAGGTTTATACCCCAGTGGTTTGTTGGAAACATAGAAAGAGATTGATTTGGCATTTGGGGGCAGTCTTATTTGTAAGGTTTATACCCCAGTGGTTTGATGGAAACATAGAAAGGGATTTATTTGGCATTTGGGGGCAGTCTTATTTGTAAGGTTTATACCCCAGTGGTTTGATGGAAACATAGAAAGGGATTGATTTGGCATTTGGGGGCAGTCTTATTGGTAAGGTTTATACCCCTAGAAACATAGAAAGAGATTGAGTTGGCATTTGGGGACAGTCTTATTTGTAAGTTTTATACCTCAGTGGTTTGATGGAAACATAGAAAGGGATTGATTTGGCATTTGGGGGCAGTCTTATTTGTAAGGTTTATACCCCAGTGGTTTGATGGAAACATAGAAAGGGATTGATTTGGCATTTGGGGGCAGTCTTATTTGTAAGGTTTATACCCCTGGAAACATAGAAAGAGATTGAGTTGACATTTGGGGACAGTCTTATTTGTAAGTTTTATACCTCAGTGGTTTGATGGAAACATAGAAAGGGATTGATTTGGCATTTGGGGGCAGTCTTATTTGTAAGGTTTATACCCCAGTGGTTTGATGGAAACATAGAAAGGGATTGATTTGGCATTTGGGGGCAGTATTATTTGTAAGGTTTATACCCCTAGAAACATAGAAAGAGATTGAGTTGACATTTGGGGACAGTCTTATTTGTAAGGTTTATACCCCTAGAAACATAGAAAGAGATTGAGTTGACATTTGGGGACAGTCTTATTTGTAAGGTTTATACCCCTAGAAACATAGAAAGAGATTGAGTTGACATTTGGGGACAGTCTTATTTGTAAGGTTTATACCCCAGTGGTTTGCTGGAAACATAGAAAGGGATTGATTTGGCATTTGGGGACAGTCTTATTTGTAAGGTTTATTCCCCTAGAAACATAGAAGGAGATTGATTTGGCATTTGGGGGCAGTCTTATTTGTAAGGTTTATACCCCTGGAAACATAGAAAGAGATTGATTTGGCATTTGGGGGCAGTCTTATTTGTAAGGTTTATACCCCAGTGGTTTGCTGGAAACATAGAAAGAGATTGATTTGGTAGTTGGGGGCAGTCTTATTTGTAAGGTTTATACCCCAGTGGTTTGCTGGAAACATAGAAAGGGATTGATTTGGCATTTGGGGGCAGTCTTATTTGTAAGGTTTATACCCCAGTGGTTTGGTGGAAACATAGAAAGGGATTGAGTTGGCATTTGGGGGCAGTCTTATTTGTAAGGTTTATACCCCAGTGGTTTGCTGGAAACGTAGAAAGAGATTGATTTGGCATTTGGGGGCAGTCTTATTTGTAAGGTTTATACCCCAGTGGTTTGCTGGAAACGTAGAAAGAGATTGATTTGGCATTTGGGGGCAGTCTTATTTGTAAGGTTTATACCCCAGTGGTTTGCTGGAAACATAGAAAGGGATTGATTTGGCATTTGGGGGCAGTCTTATTTGTAAGGTTTATACCCCTAGAAACATAGAAAGAGATTGAGTTGGCATTTGGGGACAGTCTTATTTGTAAGGTTTATACCCCTAGAAACATAGAAAGAGATTGAGTTGACATTTGGGGGCAGTCTTATTTGTAAGGTTTATACCCCTAGAAACATAGAAAGAGATTGAGTTGGCATTTGGGGACAGTCTTATTTGTAAGTTTTATACCTCAGTGGTTTGATGGAAACATAGAAAGGGATTGATTTGGCATTTGGGGGCAGTCTTATTTGTAAGGTTTATACCCCTGGAAACATAGAAAGAGATTGAGTTGACATTTGGGGACAGTCTTATTTGTAAGTTTTATACCTCAGTGGTTTGATGGAAACATAGAAAGGGATTGATTTGGCATTTGGGGGCAGTCTTATTTGTAAGGTTTATACCCCAGTGGTTTGATGGAAACATAGAAAGGGATTGATTTGGCATTTGGGGGCAGTCTTATTTGTAAGGTTTATACCCCTAGAAACATAGAAAGAGATTGAGTTGACATTTGGGGACAGTCTTATTTGTAAGGTTTATACCCCTAGAAACATAGAAAGAGATTGAGTTGACATTTGGGGACAGTCTTATTTGTAAGGTTTATACCCCTAGAAACATAGAAAGAGATTGAGTTGACATTTGGGGACAGTCTTATTTGTAAGGTTTATACCCCTGGAAACATAGAAAGAGATTGATTTGGCATTTGGGGGCAGTCTTATTTGTAAGGTTTATACCCCAGTGGTTTGCTGGAAACATAGAAAGAGATTGATTTGGTAGTTGGGGGCAGTCTTATTTGTAAGGTTTATACCCCAGTGGTTTGCTGGAAACATAGAAAGAGATTGATTTGGTATTTGGGGGCAGTCTTATTTGTCATGTTTATACCCCTAGAAACATAGAAAGAGATTGAGTTGACATTTGGGGGCAGTCTTATTTGTAAGGTTTATACCCCTAGAAACATAGAAAGAGATTGAGTTGACATTTGGGGGCAGTCTTATTTGTAAGGTTTATACCCCTAGAAACATAGAAAGAGATTGAGTTGGCATTTGGGGACAGTCTTATTTGTAAGGTTTATACCCCAGTGGTTTGATGGAAACATAGAAAGGGATTGAGTTGACATTTGGGGGCAGTCTTATTTGTAAGGTTTATACCCCAGCGGTTTGATGGAAACATAGAAAGGGATTGATTTGACATTTGGGGACAGTCTTATTTGTAAGGTTTATACCCCAGTGGTTTGATGGAAACATAGAAAGGGATTGAGTTGGCATTTGGGGGCAGTCTTATTTGTAAGGTTTATACCCCAGCGGTTTGATGGAAACATAGAAAGGGATTGATTTGACATTTGGGGACAGTCTTATTTGTAAGGTTTATACCCCAGCGGTTTGATGGAAACATAGAAAGGGATTGATTTGGCATTTGGGGGCAGTCTTATTTGTAAGGTTTATACCCCTAGAAACATAGAAAGAGATTGAGTTGGCATTTGGGGGCAGTCTTATTTGTAAGGTTTATACCCCTAGAAACATAGAAAGAGATTGAGTTGACATTTGGGGGCAGTCTTATTTGTAAGGTTTATACCCCTGGAAACATAGAAAGAGATTGATTTGGCATTTGGGGGCAGTCTTATTTGTAAGGTTTATACCCCAGTGGTTTGCTGGAAACATAGAAAGAGATTGATTTGGCATTTGGGGGCAGTCTTATTTGTAAGGTTTATACCCCAGTGGTTTGATGGAAACATAGAAAGGGATTGATTTGGCATTTGGGGGCAGTCTTATTTGTAAGGTTTATACCCCTAGAAACATAGAAAGAGATTGAGTTGGCATTTGGGGGCAGTCTTATTTGTAAGGTTTATACCCCTAGAAACATAGAAAGAGATTGATTTGGCATTTGGGGGCAATCTTATTTGTAAGGTTTATACCCCTGGAAACATAGAAAGAGATTGATTTGGCATTTGGGGGCAGTCTTATTTGTAAGGTTTATACCCCAGTGGTTTGCTGGAAACATAGAAAGAGATTGATTTGGTATTTGGGGGCAGTCTTATTTGTAAGGTTTATACCCCAGTGGTTTGCTGGAAACATAGAAAGAGATTGATTTGGCTTTTGGGGGCAGTCTTATTTGTAAGGTTTATACCCCAGTGGTTTGTTGGAAACATAGAAAGGGATTGATTTGGCATTTGGGGACAGTCTTATTTGTAAGGATTATACCACTGGAAACATTGAAAGAGATTGATTTGGCATTTGGGGGCAGTCTTATTTGTAAGGTTTATACCCCAGTGGTTTGTTGGAAACATAGAAAGGGATTGATTTGTCATTTGGGGACAGTCTTATTTGTAAGGATTATACCCCTAGAAACATAGAAAGAGATTGAGTTGACATTTGGGGACAGTCTTATTTGTAAGGTTTATACCCCTAGAAACATAGAAAGAGATTGAGTTGACATTTGGGGGCAGTCTTATTTTTAAGGTTTATACCCCTGGAAACATAGAAAGAGATTGATTTGGCATTTGGGGCCAGTCTTATTTGTAAGGTTTATACCCCAGTGGTTTGTTGGAAACATAGAAAGAGATTGATTTGGCATTTGGGGGCAGTCTTATTTGTAAGGTTTATACCCCAGTGGTTTGTTGGAAACATAGAAAGAGATTGATTTGGCATTTGGGGGCAGTCTTATTTGTAAGGTTTATACCCCAGTGGTTTGATGGAAACATAGAAAGGGATTTATTTGGCATTTGGGGGCAGTCTTATTTGTAAGGTTTATACCCCAGTGGTTTGATGGAAACATAGAAAGGGATTGATTTGGCATTTGGGGGCAGTCTTATTTGTAAGGTTTATACCCCTAGAAACATAGAAAGAGATTGAGTTGACATTTGGGGGCAGTCTTATTTTAAGGTTTATACCCCTAGAAATATAGAAAGAGATTGAGTTGACATTTGGGGGCAGTCTTATTTGTAAGGTTTATACCCCAGTGGTTAGCTGGAAACATAGAAAGGGATTGATTTGGCATTTGGGGACAGTCTTATTTGTAAGGTTTATACCCCTAGAAATATAGAAAGAGATTGAGTTGACATTTGTGGGCAGTCTTATTTGTAAGGTTTATACCCCTAGAAATATAGAAAGAGATTGAGTTGACATTTGGGGGCAGTCTTATTTGTAAGGTTTATACCCCAGTGGTTAGCTGGAAACATAGAAAGGGATTGATTTGGCATTTGGGGACAGTCTTATTTGTAAGGTTTATACCCCAGTGGTTTGCTGGAAACATAGAAAGGGATTGAGTTGACATTTGGGGACAGTCTTATTTGTAAGGTTTATACCCCAGCGGTTTGATGGAAACATAGAAAGGGATTGATTTGACATTTGGGGACAATCTTATTTGTAAGGTTTATACCCCAGCGGTTTGCTGGAAACATAGAAAGGGATTGATTTGACATTTGGGGGCAGTCTTATTTGTAAGGGTTATACCCCTAGAATCATAGAAAGAGATTGATTTGGCATTTGGGGGCAGTCTTATTTGTAAGGTTTATACACCTAGAAACATAGAAAGAGATTGAGTTGAAATTTGGGGCAGTCTTATTTGTAAGGTTTATACCCCTAGAAACATAGAAAGAGATTGAGTTGACATTTGGGGGCAGTCTTATTTGTAAGGTTTATACCCCTAGAAACATAGAAAGAGATTGAATTGACATTTGGGGGCAGTCTTATTTGTAAGGTTTATACCCCTGGAAACATAGAAAGGGATTGATTTGGCATTTGGGGCCAGTCTTATTTGTAAGGTTTATATCCCAGTGGTTTGTTGGAAACATAGAAAGAGATTGATTTGGCATTTGGGGACAGTCTTATTTGTAAGGTTTATACCCCAGTGGTTTGCTGGAAACATAGAAAGGGACTGAGTTGACATTTGGGGACAGTCTTATTTGTAAGGTTTATACCCCAGTGGTTTGCTGGAAACATAGAAAGAGATTGATTTGGCATTTGGGGACAGTCTTATTTGTAAAGTTTATACCCCTGGAAACATAGAAAGAGATTGATTTGGCATTTGGGGGCAGTCTTATTTGTAAGGTTTATACCCCAGTGGTTTGCTGGAAACATAGAAAGGGATTGATTCGGCATTTGGGGACAGTCTTATTTGTAAGGATTATACCCCTGGAAACATAGAAAGAGATTGATTTGGCATTTGGGGCCAGTCTTATTTGTAAGGTTTATACCCCAGTGGTTTGTTGGAAACATAGAAAGGGATTGATTTGGCATTTGGGGGCAGTCTTATTTGTAAGGTTTATACCCCTAGAAATATAGAAAGAGATTGAGTTGACATTTGGGGGCAGTCTTATTTGTAAGGTTTATACCCCAGTGGTTAGCTGGAAACATAGAAAGGGATTGATTTGGCATTTGGGGACAGTCTTATTTGTAAGGTTTATACCCCTAGAAATATAGAAAGAGATTGAGTTGACATTTGGGGGCAGTCTTATTTGTAAGGTTTATACCCCTAGAAACATAGAAAGAGATTGAGTTGACATTTGGGGCAGTCTTATTTGTAAGGTTTATACCCCAGTGGTTTGGAAACATAGAAAGGGATTGATTTGGCATTTGGGGACAGTCTTATTTGTAAGGTTTATACCCCAGTGGTTTGATGGAAACATAGAAAGGATTGATTTGGCATTTGGGGGCAGTCTTATTTGTAAGGTTTATACCCCTAGAAACATAGAAAGAGATTGATTTGGCATTTGGGGGCAGTCTTATTTGTAAGGTTTATACACCTAGAAACATAGAAAGAGATTGAGTTGGCATTTGGGGGCAGTCTTATTTGTAAGGTTTATACCCCTAGAAACATAGAAAGAGATTGAAACATTTGGGGGCAGTCTTATTTGTAAGGTTTATACCCCTGGAAACATAGAAAGGGATTGATTTGGCATTTGGGGCCAGTCTTATTTGTAAGGTTTATATCCCAGTGGTTTGTTGGAAACATAGAAAGAGATTGATTTGGCATTTGGGGACAGTCTTATTTGTAAGGTTTATACCCCAGTGGTTTGCTGGAAACATAGAAAGGGATTGAGTTGACATTTGGGGACAGTCTTATTTGTAAGGTTTATACCCCAGTGGTTTGCTGGAAACATAGAAAGGGATTGATTTGGCATTTGGGGACAGTCTTATTTGTAAGGATTATACCCCTGGAAACATAGAAAGAGATTGATTTGGCATTTGGGGACAGTCTTATTTGTAAAGTTTATACCCCTGGAAACATAGAAAGAGATTGATTTGGCATTTGGGGGCAGTCTTATTTGTAAGGTTTATACCCCAGTGGTTTGCTGGAAACATAGAAAGGGATTGATTCGGCATTTGGGGACAGTCTTATTTGTAAGGATTATACCCCTGGAAACATAGAAAGAGATTGATTTGGCATTTGGGGCCAGTCTTATTTGTAAGGTTTATACCCCAGTGGTTTGTTGGAAACATAGAAAGAGATTGATTTGGCATTTGGGGGCAGTCTTATTTGTAAGGTTTATACCCCAGTGGTTTGTTGGAAACATAGAAAGAGATTGATTTGGCATTTGGGGGCAGTCTTATTTGTAAGGTTTATACCCCAGTGGTTTGATGGAAACATAGAAAGGGATTTATTTGGCATTTGGGGGCAGTCTTATTTGTAAGGTTTATACCCCAGTGGTTTGATGGAAACATAGAAAGGGATTGATTTGGCATTTGGGGGCAGTCTTATTTGTAAGGTTTATACCCCTAGAAATATAGAAAGAGATTGAGTTGACATTTGGGGGCAGTCTTATTTGTAAGGTTTATACCCCAGTGGTTAGATGGAAACATAGAAAGGGATTGATTTGGCATTTGGGGACAGTCTTATTTGTAAGGTTTATACCCCTAGAAACATAGAAAGAGATTGAGTTGACATTTGGGGGCAGTCTTATTTGTAAGGTTTATACCCTGGAAACATAGAAAGAGATTGATTTGGCATTTGGGGGCAGTCTTATTTGTAAGGTTTATACCCCAGTGGTTTGCTGGAAACATAGAAAGGGATTGATTTGACATTTGGGGACAGTCTTATTTGTAAGGTTTATACCCCAGTGGTTTGATGGAAACATAGAAAGGGATTGATTTGACATTTGGGGACAGTCTTATTTGTAAGGTTTATACCCCAGTGGTTTGCTGGAAACATAGAAAGGGATTGATTTGACATTTGGGGGCAGTCTTATTTGTAAGGTTTATACCCCTAGAAACATAGAAAGAGATTGATTTGGCATTTGGGGACAGTCTTATTTGTAAAGTTTATACCCCTGGAAACATAGAAAGAGATTGATTTGGCATTTGGGGGCAGTCTTATTTGTAAGGTTTATACCCCAGTGGTTTGATGGAAACATAGAAAGGGATTGATTTGGCATTTGGGGGCAGTCTTATTTGTAAGGTTTATACCCCAGTGGTTTGCTGGAAACATAGAAAGGGATTGATTTGGCATTTGGGGGCAGTCTTATTTGTAAGGTTTATACCCCTAGAAACATAGAAAGAGATTGAGTTGGCATTTGGGGACAGTCTTATTTGTAAGGTTTATACCCCTAGAAACATAGAAAGAGATTGAGTTGACATTTGGGGGCAGTCTTATTTGTAAGGTTTATACCCCTAGAAACATAGAAAGAGATTGAGTTGACATTTGGGGGCAGTCTTATTTGTAAGGTTTATACCCCTGGAAACATAGAAAGAGATTGATTTGGCATTTGGGGGCAGTCTTATTTGTAAGGTTTATACCCCAGTGGTTTGCTGGAAACATAGAAAGAGATTGATTTGGTATTTGGGGGCAGTCTTATTTGTAAGGTTTATACCCCAGTGGTTTGCTGGAAACATAGAAAGGGATTGATTCGGCATTTGGGGACAGTCTTATTTGTAAGGTTTATACCCCAGTGGTTTGCTGGAAACATAGAAAGGATTGATTGGCATTTGGGGACAGTCTTATTTGTAAGGTTTATACCCTGGAAACATAGAAAGAGATTGATTTGGCATTTGGGGGTAGTCTTATTTGTAAGGTTTATACCACTAGAAACATAGAAAGAGATTGAGTTGACATTTGGGGGCAGTCTTATTTGTAAGGTTTATACCCCTGGAAACATAAAAAGAGATTGATTTGGCATTTGGGGCCAGTCTTATTTGTAAGGTTTATACCCCAGTGGTTTGTTGGAAACATAGAAAGAGATTGATTTGGCATTTGGGGGCAGTCTTATTTGTAAGGTTTATACCCCAGTGGTTTGATGGAAACATAGAAAGGGATTTATTTGGCATTTGGGGGCAGTCTTATTTGTAAGGTTTATACCCCAGTGGTTTGATGGAAACATAGAAAGGGATTGATTTGGCATTTGGGGGCAGTCTTATTTGTAAGGTTTATACCCCTAGAAACATAGAAAGAGATTGAGTTGGCATTTGGGGACAGTCTTATTTGTAAGTTTTATACCTCAGTGGTTTGATGGAAACATAGAAAGGGATTGATTTGGCATTTGGGGGCAGTCTTATTTGTAAGGTTTATACCCCAGTGGTTTGATGGAAACATAGAAAGGGATTGATTTGGCATTTGGGGGCAGTCTTATTTGTAAGGTTTATACCCCTGGAAACATAGAAAGAGATTGAGTTGACATTTGGGGACAGTCTTATTTGTAAGTTTTATACCTCAGTGGTTTGATGGAAACATAGAAAGGGATTGATTTGGCATTTGGGGGCAGTCTTATTTGTAAGGTTTATACCCCAGTGGTTTGATGGAAACATAGAAAGGGATTGATTTGGCATTTGGGGGCAGTATTATTTGTAAGGTTTATACCCCTAGAAACATAGAAAGAGATTGAGTTGACATTTGGGGACAGTCTTATTTGTAAGGTTTATACCCCTAGAAACATAGAAAGAGATTGAGTTGACATTTGGGGACAGTCTTATTTGTAAGGTTTATACCCCTAGAAACATAGAAAGAGATTGAGTTGACATTTGGGGACAGTCTTATTTGTAAGGTTTATACCCCAGTGGTTTGCTGGAAACATAGAAAGGGATTGATTTGGCATTTGGGGACAGTCTTATTTGTAAGGTTTATTCCCTAGAAACATAGAAGGAGATTGATTTGGCATTTGGGGGCAGTCTTATTTGTAAGGTTTATACCCCTGGAAACATAGAAAGAGATTGATTTGGCATTTGGGGGCAGTCTTATTTGTAAGGTTTATACCCCAGTGGTTTGCTGGAAACATAGAAAGAGATTGATTTGGTAGTTGGGGGCAGTCTTATTTGTAAGGTTTATACCCCAGTGGTTTGCTGGAAACATAGAAAGGGATTGATTTGGCATTTGGGGGCAGTCTTATTTGTAAGGTTTATACCCCAGTGGTTTGGTGGAAACATAGAAAGGGATTGAGTTGGCATTTGGGGGCAGTCTTATTTGTAAGGTTTATACCCCAGTGGTTTGCTGGAAACGTAGAAAGAGATTGATTTGGCATTTGGGGGCAGTCTTATTTGTAAGGTTTATACCCCAGTGGTTTGCTGGAAACGTAGAAAGAGATTGATTTGGCATTTGGGGGCAGTCTTATTTGTAAGGTTTATACCCCAGTGGTTTGCTGGAAACATAGAAAGGGATTGATTTGGCATTTGGGGGCAGTCTTATTTGTAAGGTTTATACCCCTAGAAACATAGAAAGAGATTGAGTTGGCATTTGGGGACAGTCTTATTTGTAAGGTTTATACCCCTAGAAACATAGAAAGAGATTGAGTTGACATTTGGGGGCAGTCTTATTTGTAAGGTTTATACCCCTAGAAACATAGAAAGAGATTGAGTTGGCATTTGGGGACAGTCTTATTTGTAAGTTTTATACCTCAGTGGTTTGATGGAAACATAGAAAGGGATTGATTTGGCATTTGGGGGCAGTCTTATTTGTAAGGTTTATACCCCTGGAAACATAGAAAGAGATTGAGTTGACATTTGGGGACAGTCTTATTTGTAAGTTTTATACCTCAGTGGTTTGATGGAAACATAGAAAGGGATTGATTTGGCATTTGGGGGCAGTCTTATTTGTAAGGTTTATACCCCAGTGGTTTGATGGAAACATAGAAAGGGATTGATTTGGCATTTGGGGGCAGTATTATTTGTAAGGTTTATACCCCTAGAAACATAGAAAGAGATTGAGTTGACATTTGGGGACAGTCTTATTTGTAAGGTTTATACCCCTAGAAACATAGAAAGAGATTGAGTTGACATTTGGGGACAGTCTTATTTGTAAGGTTTATACCCCTAGAAACATAGAAAGAGATTGAGTTGACATTTGGGGACAGTCTTATTTGTAAGGTTTATACCCCTGGAAACATAGAAAGAGATTGATTTGGCATTTGGGGGCAGTCTTATTTGTAAGGTTTATACCCCAGTGGTTTGCTGGAAACATAGAAAGAGATTGATTTGGCATTTGGGGGCAGTCTTATTTGTAAGGTTTATACCCCAGTGGTTTGCTGGAAACATAGAAAGGGATTGATTTGGCATTTGGGGGCAGTCTTATTTGTAAGGTTTATACCCCAGTGGTTTGGTGGAAACATAGAAAGGGATTGAGTTGGCATTTGGGGGCAGTCTTATTTGTAAGGTTTATACCCCAGTGGTTTGCTGGAAACGTAGAAAGAGATTGATTTGGCATTTGGGGGCAGTCTTATTTGTAAGGTTTATACCCCAGTGGTTTGCTGGAAACATAGAAAGAGATTGATTCGGCATTTGGGGACAGTCTTATTTGTAAGGATTATACCCCTGGAAACATAGAAAGAGATTGATTTGGCATTTGGGGGTAGTTTTATTTGTAAGGTTTATACCACTAGAAACATAGAAAGAGATTGAGTTGACATTTGGGGGCAGTCTTATTTGTAAGGTTTATACCCCTAGAAACATAGAAAGAGATTGAGTTGACATTTGGGGGCAGTCTTATTTTTAAGGTTTATACCCCTGGAAACATAAAAAGAGATTGATTTGGCATTTGGGGCCAGTCTTATTTGTAAGGTTTATACCCCAGTGGTTTGTTGGAAACATAGAAAGAGATTGATTTGGCATTTGGGGGCAGTCTTATTTGTAAGGTTTATACCCCAGTGGTTTGATGGAAACATAGAAAGGGATTTATTTGGCATTTGGGGGCAGTCTTATTTGTAAGGTTTATACCCCAGTGGTTTGATGGAAACATAGAAAGGGATTGATTTGGCATTTGGGGGCAGTCTTATTTGTAAGGTTTATACCCCTAGAAACATAGAAAGAGATTGAGTTGGCATTTGGGGACAGTCTTATTTGTAAGTTTTATACCTCAGTGGTTTGATGGAAACATAGAAAGGATTGATTTGGCATTTGGGGGCAGTCTTATTTGTAAGGTTTATACCCCAGTGGTTTGATGGAAACATAGAAAGGGATTGATTTGGCATTTGGGGGCAGTCTTATTTGTAAGGTTTATACCCCTGGAAACATAGAAAGAGATTGAGTTGACATTTGGGGACAGTCTTATTTGTAAGTTTTATACCTCAGTGGTTTGATGGAAACATAGAAAGGGATTGATTTGGCATTTGGGGGCAGTCTTATTTGTAAGGTTTATACCCCAGTGGTTTGATGGAAACATAGAAAGGGATTGATTTGGCACAGTATTATTTGTAAGGTTTATACCCCTAGAAACATAGAAAGAGATTGAGTTGCATTTGGGGACAGTCTTATTTGTAAGGTTTATACCCCTAGAAACATAGAAAGAGATTGAGTTGAGTTGGCATTTGGGGACAGTCTTATTTGTAAGGTTTATACCCCTAGAAACATAGAAAGAGATTGAGTTGACATTTGGGGACAGTCTTATTTGTAAGGTTTATACCCCTGGAAACATAGAAAGGGATTGATTTGGCATTTGGGGACAGTCTTATTTTAAGGTTTATACCCCTAGAAACATAGAAAGAGATTGATTTGGCATTTGGGGGCAGTCTTATTTGTAAGGTTTATACCCCTGGAAACATAGAAAGAGATTGATTTGGCCAGTCTTATTTGTAAGGTTTTTGGTTTGCTGGAAACATAGAAAGAGATTGATTTGGCATTTGGGGGCAGTCTTATTTGTAAGGTTTATACCCCAGTGGTTTGCTGGAAACATAGAAAGGGATTGATTTGGCATTTGGGGGCAGTCTTATTTGTAAGGTTTATACCCCAGTGGTTTGGTGGAAACATAGAAAGGGATTGATTTGGCATTTGGGGGCAGTCTTATTTGTAAGGTTTATACCCCAGTGGTTTGCTTAGAAAGAGATTTATTTGGCATTTGGGGGCAGTCTTATTTGTAAGGTTTATACCCCAGTGGTTTGCTGGAAACATAGAAAGAGATTGATTTGGCATTTGGGGGCAGTCTTATTTGTAAGGTTTATACCCCCTGGAAACATAGAAAGAGATTGTTTTGGCATTTGGGGGCAGTCTTATTTGTAAGGTTTATACCCAGTGGTTTGATGGAAACATAGAAAGAGATTGATTTGGCATTTGGGGGCAGTCTTATTTGTAAGGTTTATACCCCTGGAAACATAGAAAGAGATTGAGTTGACATTTGGGGACAGTCTTATTTGTAAGTTTTATACCTCAGTGGTTTGATGGAAACATAGAAAGGGATTGATTTGGCATTTGGGGGCAGTCTTATTTGTAAGGTTTATACCCCAGTGGTTTGATGGAAACATAGAAAGGGATTGATTTGGCATTTGGGGGCAGTATTATTTGTAAGGTTTATACCCCTAGAAACATAGAAAGAGATTGAGTTGACATTTGGGGACAGTCTTATTTGTAAGGTTTATACCCCTAGAAACATAGAAAGAGATTGAGTTGACATTTGGGGACAGTCTTATTTGTAAGGTTTATACCCTAGAAACATAGAAAGAGATTGAGTTGACATTTGGGGACAGTCTTATTTGTAAGGTTTATACCCCTGGAAACATAGAAAGAGATTGATTTGGCATTTGGGGGCAGTCTTATTTGTAAGGTTTATACCCCAGTGGTTTGCTGGAAACATAGAAAGAGATTGATTTGGTAGTTGGGGGCAGTCTTATTTGTAAGGTTTATACCCCAGTGGTTTGCTGGAAACATAGAAAGGGATTGATTTGGCATTTGGGGGCAGTCTTATTTGTAAGGTTTATACCCCAGTGGTTTGGTGGAAACATAGAAAGGGATTGAGTTGGCATTTGGGGGCAGTCTTATTTGTAAGGTTTATACCCCAGTGGTTTGCTGGAAACGTAGAAAGAGATTGATTTGGCATTTGGGGGCAGTCTTATTTGTAAGGTTTATACCCCAGTGGTTTGCTGGAAACATAGAAAGAGATTGATTGCATTTGGGGACAGTCTTATTTGTAAGGATTATACCCCTGGAAACATAGAAAGAGATTGATTTGGCATTTGGGGGTAGTCTTATTTGTAAGGTTTATACCACTAGAAACATAGAAAGAGATTGAGTTGACATTTGGGGGCAGTCTTATTTGTAAGGTTTATACCCCTAGAAACATAGAAAGAGATTGAGTTGACATTTGGGGGCAGTCTTATTTTTAAGGTTTATACCCCTGGAAACATAAAAAGAGATTGATTTGGCATTTGGGGCCAGTCTTATTTGTAAGGTTTATACCCCAGTGGTTTGTTGGAAACATAGAAAGAGATTGATTTGGCATTTGGGGGCAGTCTTATTTGTAAGGTTTATACCCCAGTGGTTTGATGGAAACATAGAAAGGGATTTATTTGGCATTTGGGGGCAGTCTTATTTGTAAGGTTTATACCCCAGTGGTTTGATGGAAACATAGAAAGGGATTGATTTGGCATTTGGGGGCAGTCTTATTTGTAAGGTTTATACCCCTAGAAACATAGAAAGAGATTGAGTTGGCATTTGGGGACAGTCTTATTTGTAAGTTTTATACCTCAGTGGTTTGATGGAAACATAGAAAGGGATTGATTTGGCATTTGGGGGCAGTCTTATTTGTAAGGTTTATACCCCAGTGGTTTGATGGAAACATAGAAAGGGATTGATTTGGCATTTGGGGGCAGTCTTATTTGTAAGGTTTATACCCCTGGAAACATAGAAAGAGATTGAGTTGACATTTGGGGACAGTCTTATTTGTAAGTTTTATACCTCAGTGGTTTGATGGAAACATAGAAAGGGATTGATTTGGCATTTGGGGGCAGTCTTATTTGTAAGGTTTATACCCCAGTGGTTTGATGGAAACATAGAAAGGGATTGATTTGGCATTTGGGGGCAGTATTATTTGGGTTTATACCCCTAGAAACATAGAAAGAGATTGAGTTGACATTTGGGGACAGTCTTATTTGTAAGGTTTATACCCCTAGAAACATAGAAAGAGATTGAGTTGACATTTGGGGACAGTCTTATTTGTAAGGTTTATACCCCTAGAAACATAGAAAGAGATTGAGTTGACATTTGGGGACAGTCTTATTTGTAAGGTTTATACCCCTAGAAACATAGAAAGAGATTGAGTTGACATTTGGGGACAGTCTTATTTGTAAGGTTTATACCCCAGTGGCTTGCTGGAAACATAGAAAGGGATTGATTTGGCATTTGGGGACAGTCTTATTTGTAAGGTTTATTCCCCTAGAAACATAGAAAGAGATTGATTTGGCATTTGGGGGCAGTCTTATTTGTAAGGTTTATACCCCTGGAAACATAGAAAGAGATTGATTTGGCATTTGGGGGCAGTCTTATTTGTAAGGTTTATACCCCAGTGGTTTGCTGGAAACATAGAAAGAGATTGATTTGGTAGTTGGGGGCAGTCTTATTTGTAAGGTTTATACCCCAGTGGTTTGCTGGAAACATAGAAAGGGATTGATTTGGCATTTGGGGGCAGTCTTATTTGTAAGGTTTATACCCCAGTGGTTTGGTGGAAACATAGAAAGGGATTGAGTTGGCATTTGGGGGCAGTCTTATTTGTAAGGTTTATACCCCAGTGGTTTGCTGGAAACGTAGAAAGAGATTTTTTTGCATTTGGGGGCAGTCTTATTTGTAAGGTTTATACCCCAGTGGTTTGCTGGAAACGTAGAAAGAGATTGATTTGGCATTTGGGGGCAGTCTTATTTGTAAGGTTTATACCCCAGTGGTTTGCTGGAAACATAGAAAGAGATTGATTTGGCATTTGGGGGCAGTCTTATTTGTAAGGTTTATACCCCAGTGGTTTGCTGGAAACATAGAAAGAGATTGATTTGGCATTTGGGGGCAGTCTTATTTGTAAGGTTTATACCCCAGTGGTTTGCTGGAAACATAGAAAGAGATTGATTTGGCATTTGGGGGCAGTATTATTTGTAAGGTTTATACCCCAGTGGTTTGCTGGAAACATAGAAAGAGATTGATTTGGCATTTGGGGGCAGTCTTATTTGTAAGGTTTATACCCCAGTGGTTTGCTGGAAACATAGAAAGAGGATTGATTTGGCATTTGGGGGCAGTCTTATTTGTAAGGTTTATACCCCTGGAAACATAGAAAGGGATTGATTTGGCATTTAGGGACAGTCTTATTTGTAAGATTTATACACCTGGAAACATAGAAAGAGATTGATTTGGCATTTGGGGACAGTATTATTTGTAAGGTTTATACCCCTGGAAACATAGAAAGGGATTGATTTGGCATTTAGGGACAGTCTTATTTGTAAGGTTTATACCCCTGGAAACATAGAAAGAGATTGATTTGGCATTTGGGGACAGTCTTATTTGTAAGGTTTATACCCCTGGAAACATAGAAAGGGATTGATTTGGCATTTAGGGACAATCTTATTTGTAAGGTTTATACCCCTGGAAACATAGAAAGAGATTGATTTGGCATTTGGGGACAGTCTTATTTGTAAGGTTTATACCCCTGGAAACATAGAAAGGGATTGATTTGGCATTTAGGGACAGTATTAAGGTTTATAGAAACATAGAAAGAGATTGAGTTGACATTTGGGGACAGTCTTATTTGTAAGGTTTATACCCCTAGAAACATAGAAAGAGATTGAGTTGACATTTGGGGACAGTCTTATTTGTAAGGTTTATACCCCAGTGGTTTGCTGGAAACATAGAAAGGGATTGATTTGGCATTTGGGGACAGTCTTATTTGTAAGGTTTATACCCCTAGAAACATAGAAAGAGATTGATTTGGCATTTGGGGGCAGTCTTATTTGTAAGGTTTATACCCCTGGAAACATAGAAAGAGATTGATTTGGCATTTGGGGGCAGTCTTATTTGTAAGGTTTATACCCCAGTGGTTTGCTGGAAACATAGAAAGAGATTGATTTGGTAGTTGGGGGCAGTCTTATTTGTAAGGTTTATACCCCAGTGGTTTGCTGGAAACATAGAAAGGGATTGATTTGGCATTTGGGGGCAGTCTTATTTGTAAGGTTTATACCCCAGTGGTTTGGTGGAAACATAGAAAGGGATTGAGTTGGCATTTGGGGGCAGTCTTATTTGTAAGGTTTATACCCCAGTGGTTTGCTGGAAACGTAGAAAGAGATTGATTTGGCATTTGGGGGCAGTCTTATTTGTAAGGTTTATACCCCAGTGGTTTGCTGGAAACATAGAAAGAGATTGATTGGCATTTGGGGACAGTCTTATTTGTAAGGATTATACCCCTGGAAACATAGAAAGAGATTGATTTGGCATTTGGGGGTAGTCTTATTTGTAAGGTTTATACCACTAGAAACATAGAAAGAGATTGAGTTGACATTTGGGGGCAGTCTTATTTGTAAGGTTTATACCCCTAGAAACATAGAAAGAGATTGAGTTGACATTTGGGGGCAGTCTTATTTTTAAGGTTTATACCCCTGGAAACATAAAAAGAGATTGATTTGGCATTTGGGGCCAGTCTTATTTGTAAGGTTTATACCCCAGTGGTTTGTTGGAAACATAGAAAGAGATTGATTTGGCATTTGGGGGCAGTCTTATTTGTAAGGTTTATACCCCAGTGGTTTGATGGAAACATAGAAAGGGATTTATTTGGCATTTGGGGGCAGTCTTATTTGTAAGGTTTATACCCCAGTGGTTTGATGGAAACATAGAAAGGGATTGATTTGGCATTTGGGGGCAGTCTTATTTGTAAGGTTTATACCCCTAGAAACATAGAAAGAGATTGAGTTGGCATTTGGGGACAGTCTTATTTGTAAGTTTTATACCTCAGTGGTTTGATGGAAACATAGAAAGGGATTGATTTGGCATTTGGGGGCAGTCTTATTTGTAAGGTTTATACCCCAGTGGTTTGATGGAAACATAGAAAGGGATTGATTTGGCATTTGGGGGCAGTCTTATTTGTAAGGTTTATACCCCTGGAAACATAGAAAGAGATTGAGTTGACATTTGGGGACAGTCTTATTTGTAAGTTTTATACCTCAGTGGTTTGATGGAAACATAGAAAGGGATTGATTTGGCATTTGGGGGCAGTCTTATTTGTAAGGTTTATACCCCAGTGGTTTGATGGAAACATAGAAAGGGATTGATTTGGCATTTGGGGGCAGTATTATTTGTAAGGTTTATACCCCTAGAAACATAGAAAGAGATTGAGTTGACATTTGGGGACAGTCTTATTTGTAAGGTTTATACCCCTAGAAACATAGAAAGAGATTGAGTTGACATTTGGGGACAGTCTTATTTGTAAGGTTTATACCCCTAGAAACATAGAAAGAGATTGAGTTGACATTTGGGGACAGTCTTATTTGTAAGGTTTATACCCCAGTGGTTTGCTGGAAACATAGAAAGGGATTGATTTGGCATTTGGGGACAGTCTTATTTGTAAGGTTTATTCCCCTAGAAACATAGAAAGAGATTGATTTGGCATTTGGGGGCAGTCTTATTTGTAAGGTTTATACCCCTGGAAACATAGAAAGGGATTGATTTGGCATTTAGGGACAATCTTATTTGTAAGGTTTATACCCCTGGAAACATAGAAAGAGATTGATTTGGCATTTGGGGACAGTCTTATTTGTAAGATTTATACCCCTGGAAACATAGAAAGGGATTGATTTGGCATTTAGGGACAGTATTATTTGTAAGGTTTATACCCCTGGAAACATAGAAAGGGATTGATTTGGCATTTAGGGACAGTCTTATTTGTAAGGTGTATACCCCTGGAAACATAGAAAGAGATTGAGTTGACATTTGGGGACAGTCTTATTTGTAAGGTTTATACCCCTAGAAACATGGAAAGAGATTGAGTTGACATTTGGGGACAGTCTTATTTGTAAGGTTTATACCCCTAGAAACATAGAAAGAGATTGAGTTGACATTTGGGGACAGTCTTATTTGTAAGGTTTATACCCCAGTGGTTTGCTGGAAACATAGAAAGGGATTGATTTGGCATTTGGGGACAGTCTTATTTGTAAGGTTTATTCCCCTAGAAACATAGAAAGAGATTGATTTGGCATTTGGGGGCAGTCTTATTTGTAAGGTTTATACCCCTGGAAACATAGAAAGAGATTGATTTGGCATTTGGGGGCAGTCTTATTTGTAAGGTTTATACCCCAGTG
This sequence comes from Oncorhynchus gorbuscha, assembly GCF_021184085.1. Lineage (NCBI taxonomy): Eukaryota > Metazoa > Chordata > Actinopteri > Salmoniformes > Salmonidae > Oncorhynchus > Oncorhynchus gorbuscha. Next base: position 11,050,584 of record NC_060188.1, on the reverse strand, counting down.
GTTTGCTGGAAACATAGAAAGAGATTGATTTGGTAGTTGGGGGCAGTCTTATTTGTAAGGTTTATACCCCAGTGGTTTGCTGGAAACATAGAAAGGGATTGATTTGGCATTTGGGGGCAGTCTTATTTGTAAGGTTTATACCCCAGTGGTTTGGTGGAAACATAGAAAGGGATTGAGTTGGCATTTGGGGGCAGTCTTATTTGTAAGGTTTATACCCCAGTGGTTTGCTGGAAACGTAGAAAGAGATTGATTTGGCATTTGGGGGCAGTCTTATTTGTAAGGTTTATACCCCAGTGGTTTGCTGGAAACGTAGAAAGAGATTGATTCGGCATTTGGGGACAGTCTTATTTGTAAGGATTATACCCCTGGAAACATAGAAAGAGATTGATTTGGCATTTGGGGGTAGTCTTATTTGTAAGGTTTATACCACTAGAAACATAGAAAGAGATTGAGTTGACATTTGGGGGCAGTCTTATTTGTAAGGTTTATACCCCTAGAAACATAGAAAGAGATTGAGTTGACATTTGGGGGCAGTCTTATTTTTAAGGTTTATACCCCTGGAAACATAAAAAGAGATTGATTTGGCATTTGGGGACAGTCTTATTTGTAAGGTTTATACCCCAGTGGTTTGTTGGAAACATAGAAAGAGATTGATTTGGCATTTGGGGGCAGTCTTATTTGTAAGGTTTATACCCCAGTGGTTTGATGGAAACATAGAAAGGGATTTATTTGGCATTTGGGGGCAGTCTTATTTGTAAGGTTTATACCCCAGTGGTTTGATGGAAACATAGAAAGGGATTGATTTGGCATTTGGGGGCAGTCTTATTTGTAAGGTTTATACCCCTAGAAACATAGAAAGAGATTGAGTTGGCATTTGGGGACAGTCTTATTTGTAAGTTTTATACCTCAGTGGTTTGATGGAAACATAGAAAGGGATTGATTTGGCATTTGGGGGCAGTCTTATTTGTAAGGTTTATACCCCAGTGGTTTGATGGAAACATAGAAAGGGATTGAGTTGACATTTGGGGACAGTCGTATTTGTAAGGTTTATACCCCTAGAAACATAGAAAGAGATTGAGTTGACATTTGGGGACAGTCTTATTTGTAAGGTTTATACCCCTAGAAACATAGAAAGAGATTGAGTTGACATTTGGGGACAGTCTTATTTGTAAGGTTTATACCCCAGTGGTTTGCTGGAAACATAGAAAGGGATTGATTTGGCATTTGGGGACAGTCTTATTTGTAAGGTTTATTCCCCTAGAAACATAGAAAGAGATTGATTTGGCATTTGGGGGCAGTCTTATTTGTAAGGTTTATACCCCTGGAAACATAGAAAGAGATTGATTTGGCATTTGGGGGCAGTCTTATTTGTAAGGTTTATACCCCAGTGGTTTGCTGGAAACATAGAAAGAGATTGATTTGGTAGTTGGGGGCAGTCTTATTTGTAAGGTTTATACCCCAGTGGTTTGCTGGAAACATAGAAAGGGATTGATTTGGCATTTGGGGGCAGTCTTATTTGTAAGGTTTATACCCCAGTGGTTTGGTGGAAACATAGAAAGGGATTGAGTTGGCATTTGGGGGCAGTCTTATTTGTAAGGTTTATACCCCAGTGGTTTGCTGGAAACGTAGAAAGAGATTTTTTTTTGCATTTGGGGGCAGTCTTATTTGTAAGGTTTATACCCCAGTGGTTTGCTGGAAACGTAGAAAGAGATTGATTTGGCATTTGGGGGCAGTCTTATTTGTAAGGTTTATACCCCAGTGGTTTGCTGGAAACGTAGAAAGAGGTTGATTTGGCATTTGGGGGCAGTCTTATTTGTAAGGTTTATACCCCAGTGGTTTGCTGGAAACATAGAAAGAGATTGATTTGGCATTTGGGGGCAGTCTTATTTGTAAGGTTTATACCCCAGTGGTTTGCTGGAAACATAGAAAGAGATTGATTTGGCATTTGGGGGCAGTATTATTTGTAAGGTTTATACCCCAGTGGTTTGCTGGAAACATAGAAAGAGATTGATTTGGCATTTGGGGGCAGTCTTATTTGTAAGGTTTATACCCCAGTGGTTTGCTGGAAACGTAGAAAGAGGTTGATTTGGCATTTGGGGGCAGTCTTATTTGTAAGGTTTATACCCCAGTGGTTTGCTGGAAACATAGAAAGAGATTGATTTGGCATTTGGGGGCAGTATTATTTGTAAGGTTTATACCCCTGGAAACATAGAAAGGGATTGATTTGGCATTTAGGGACAGTCTTATTTGTAAGATTTATACCCCTGGTGTCATGTTTGTCATTTATTATCATGTCTTGTCCCTGTGCTCCCCATTCTGTTCGTTTCCCTCTGCTGGTCTTATTGGGTTCTTTCCCTCTTTCTGTCCCTCTCTCTCCCCCTCCCCCTCTCACTCTCTCGCTCTCTCTTCTCTCTATCGTTCCTGCTCCCAGCTGTTCCTATTCCCCTAATCATCATTTAGTCTTCCCACACCTGTTCCCGATCCTTTCCCCTGATTAGAGTCCCTATTTATTCCTTTGTGTTCCGTTCCTGTCCCGTCGGTTCCTTGTTTTGTATTCACCATGCTGTGATTGTGTTTCGCCCTGTCCTGTCGTGTTTTTGCCTTCATCAGATGCTGCGTGTGAGCAGGTGTCTCTGTCTACTACGGCCTGCGCCTACCCAGCGACCTGCAGTCTGTGGCCGCTTCTCTTGTTATTCCCCTCTACAGACTAGAGGATTTCTGTTACTCCCTGTTTGGATTTGAATAAACTCTGTTTCTGTTAAGTCGCTTTTGGGTCCTCTATCACCTGCATGATAGAAGGAACCGACCAAGTAATGGACCCAGCGACTTCAGACGCTCGTTACACTGCCGTCGAGATCCAAGGAGCCATGCTCGGCAGACACGAGCAGGAATTGTCTGCTGCTCGCCATGCCGTGGAGAACCTGGCCGCTCAGGTTTCCGACCTCTCTGGACAGTTCCAGAGTCTACGTCTCGTGCCACCTGTTACTTCCTGGCCTGCCGAGCCTCCAGAACCTAGGGTTAATAACCCACCTTGCTACTCCGGGCAGCCCACTGAGTGCCGCTCCTTTCTCACGCAGTGTGAGATTGTGTTCTCTCTCCAACCCAACACATACTCTAGAGAGAGAGCTCGGGTTGCTTACGTCATTTCACTCCTTACTGGCCGGGCTCGAGAATGGGGCACAGCTATCTGGGAGGCAAGGGCTGATTGCTCTAACAAGTTCCAGAACTTTAAAGAGGAGATGATTCGGGTTTTTGACCGTTCAGTTTTTGGTAGGGAGGCTTCTAGGGCCCTGGCTTCCTTATGCCAAGGTGAACGGTCCATAACGGATTATTCTATTGAGTTTCGCACTCTTGCTGCCTCTAGTGAGTGGAACGAGCCGGCGCTGCTCGCTCGTTTTCTGGAGGGACTCCACGCAGTGGTTAAGGATGAGATTCTCTCCCGGGAGGTTCCTTCAGATGTGGACTCTTTGATTGCTCTCGCCATCCGCATAGAACGACGGGTAGATCTTCGTCACCGGGCTCGTGGAAGAGAGCTCGCATCAACGGTGTTTCCCTGCTCCGCATCGCAACCATCTCCCTCCTCTGGCTTTGAGACTGAGCCCATGCAGCTGGGAGGGATTCGCATCTCGACTAAGGAGAGGGAACGGAGGATCACCAACCGCCTGTGCCTCTATTGCGGAGTTGCTGGACATTTTGTTAATTCATGTCCAGTAAGAGGCCAGAGCCCATCAGTAAGCGGAGGGCTACTGGTGAGCGCTACTACTCTGGTCTCTTCATCTAGATCTTGTACTACTATGTCGGTCCATCTACGCTGGACCGGTTCGGGTGCTACATGCAGTGCCTTGATTGACTCTGGGGCTGAGGGTTGTTTCATGGACGAAGCATGGGTTCGGAAACATAACATTCCTTTCAGACCGTTAGACAAGCCTACGCCCATGTTTGCCTTAGATGGTAGTCATCTTCCCAGTATCAGATTTGAGACACTACCTTTAACCCTCACAGTATCTGGTAACCACAGTGAGACTATTTCTTTTTTGATTTTCCGTTCACCGTTTACACCTGTTGTTTTGGGTCATCCCTGGCTAGTATGTCATAATCCTTCTATTAATTGGTCTAGTAATTCTATCCTATCCTGGAACGTTTCTTGTCATGTGAAGTGTTTAATGTCTGCCATCCCTCCCGTTTCTTCTGTCCCTACTTCCCAGGAGGAACCTGGCGATTTGACAGGAGTGCCGGAGGAATATCATGATCTGCGCACGGTCTTCAGTCGGTCCCGAGCCAACTCCCTTCCTCCTCACCGGTCGTATGATTGTAGTATTGATCTCCTTCCGGGGACCACTCCTCCTCGAGGTAGACTATACTCTCTGTCGGCTCCCGAACGTAAGGCTCTCGAGGATTATTTGTCTGTGTCTCTTGACGCGGTACCATAGTGCCTTCTTCTTCTCCGGCCGGGGCGGGGTTCTTTTTGTTAAGAAGAAGGACGGTACTCTGCGCCCCTGCGTGGATTATCGAGGGCTGAATGACATAACGGTTAAGAATCGTTATCCGCTTCCCCCTTATGTCATCAGCCTTCGAGATTCTGCAGGGAGCCAGGTGCTTTACTAAGTTGGACCTTCGTAACGCTTACCATCTCGTGCGCATCAGAGAGGGGGACGAGTGGAAAACGGCGTTTAACACTCCGTTAGGGCATTTTGAGTACCGGGTTCTGCCGTTCGGTCTCGCCAATGCGCCAGCTGTTTTTCAGGCATTAGTTAATGATGTTCTGAGAGACATGCTGAACATTTTTGTTTTTGTCTATCTTGACGATATCCTGATTTTTTCTCCGTCACTCGAGATTCATGTTCAGCACGTTCGACGTGTTCTACAGCGCCTTTTAGAGAATTGTCTCTACGTAAAGGCTGAGAAGTGCTCTTTTCATGTCTCCTCCGTTACTTTTCTCGGTTCCGTTATTTCCGCTGAAGGCATTCAGATGGATTCCGCTAAGGTCCAAGCTGTCAGTGATTGGCCCGTTCCAAGGTCACGTGTCGAGTTGCAGCGCTTTTTAGGTTTCGCTAATTTCTATCGGCGTTTCATTCGTAATTTCGGTCAAGTTGCTGCCCCTCTCTCAGCTCTTACTTCTGTCAAGACGTGTTTTAAGTGGTCCGGTTCCGCCCAGGGAGCTTTTGATCTTCTAAAAGAACGTTTTACGTCCGCTCCTATCCTCGTTACTCCTGACGTCACTAGACAATTCATTGTCGAGGTTGACGCTTCAGAGGTAGGCGTGGGAGCCATTCTATCCCAGCGCTTCCAGTCTGACGATAAGGTTCATCCTTGCGCTTATTTTTCTCATCGCCTGTCGCCATCTGAGCGCAACTATGATGTGGGTAACCGTGAACTGCTCGCCATCCGCTTAGCCCTAGGCGAATGGCGACAGTGGTTGGAGGGGCGACCGTTCCTTTTGTCGTTTGGACAGACCATAAGAACCTTGAGTACATCCGTTCTGCCAAACGACTTAATGCCCGTCAAGCTCGTTGGGCGTTGTTTTTCGCTCGTTTCGAGTTTGTGATTTCTTACCGTCCGGGTAGCAAGAACACCAAGCCTGATGCCTTATCCCGTCTGTTTAGTTCTTCTGTGGCTTCTACTGATCTCGAGGGGATTCTTCCTTATGGGCGTGTTGTCGGGTTGACAGTCTGGGGAATTGAAAGACAGGTTAAGCAAGCACTCACGCACACTGCGTCGCCGCGCGCTTGTCCTAGTAACCTCCTTTTCGTTCCTGTTTCCACTCGTCTGGCTGTTCTTCAGTGGGCTCACTCTGCCAAGTTAGCTGGTCATCCCGGTGTTCGAGGCACTCTTGCGTCTATTCGCCAGCGCTTTTGGTGGCCGACTCAGGAGCGTGACACGCGCCGTTTCGTGGCTGCGTGTTCAGACTGCGCGCAGAAGAAGTCTGGTAATTTTTTTTCTGCTTCTGCTCCTGGTCTTGCTGGGTCTCAGTCTGTTCCCTGCCATCGCATCTCTCCTGTTCTTGTTCCTGCCCTTGCTGTGTCTCAGTCTGTCCCTAGTTCTCTTTTTTTTTTTAGAGTAGTACCCTAGTTTCCCTTTTTATCGTTTTTCGTTACGGTCCTGAGGAGAGGAGTTGGGTTCTTTCTCGGGACGTGCTGGACCGTTTGATCTATGATTTCCTCCGTTGCCGCCAGTGTTCCTCCTCGAGAGCGCCAGGAGGCGCTCGGTGAGTGGGGGGGTACTGTCATGTTTGTCATTTATTATCATGTCTTGTCCCTGTGCTCCCCATTCTGTTCGTTTCCCTCTGCTGGTCTTATTGGGTTCTTTCCCTCTTTCTGTCCCTCTCTCTCCCCCTCCCCCTCTCACTCTCTCGCTCTCTCTTCTCTCTATCGTTCCTGCTCCCAGCTGTTCCTATTCCCCTAATCATCATTTAGTCTTCCCACACCTGTTCCCGATCCTTTCCCTGATTAGAGTCCCTATTTATTCCTTTGTGTTCCGTTCCTGTCCCGTCGGTTCCTTGTTTTGTATTCACCATGCTGTGATTGTGTTTCGCCCTGTCCTGTCGTGTTTTTTGCCTTCATCAGATGCTGCGTGTGAGCAGGTGTCTCTGTCTACTACGGCCTGCGCCTACCCGAAGCGACCTGCAGTCTGTGGCCGCTTCTCTTGTTATTCCCCTCTACAGACTAGAGGATTTCTGTTACTCCCTGTTTGGATTTGAATAAACTCTGTTTCTGTTAAGTCGCTTTTGGGTCCTCTATCACCTGCATGACACCTGGAAACATAGAAAGAGATTGATTTGGCATTTGGGGACAGTATTATTTGTAAGGTTTATACCCCTGGAAACATAGAAAGGGATTGATTTGGCATTTAGGGAAAGTCTTATTTGTAAGGTTTACACCCCTGGAAACATAGAAAGAGATTGATTTGGCATTTGGGGACAGTCTTATTTGTAAGATTTATACCCCTGGAAACATAGAAAGGGATTGATTTGGCATTTAGGGACAGTATTATTTGTAAGGTTTATACCCCTGGAAACATAGAAAGGGATTGATTTGGCATTTAGGGACAGTCTTATTTGTAAGGTGTATACCCCTGGAAACATAGAAAGAGATTGATTTGGCATTTGGGGACAGTCTTATTTGTAAGGTTTATACCCCTGGAAACATAGAAAGGGATTGATTTGGCATTTGGGGGCAGTCTTATTTGTAAGGTTTATACCCCTGGAAACATAGAAAGGGATTGATTTGGCATTTGGGGGCAGTCTTATTTGTAAGGTTTATACCCCAGTGGTTTGCTGGAAACATAGAAAGAGATTGATTTGGCATTTGGGGGCAGTCTTATTTGTAAGGTTTATACCCCAGTGGTTTGCTGGAAACATAGAAAGAGATTGATTTGGCATTTGGGGGCAGTCTTATTTGTAAGGTTTATACCCCAGTGGTTTGCTGGAAACGTAGAAAGAGGTTGATTTGGCATTTGGGGGCAGTCTTATTTGTAAGGTTTATACCCCAGTGGTTTGTTGGAAACATAGAAAGAGATTGATTTGGCATTTGGGGGCAGTCTTATTTGTAAGGTTTATACCCCAGTGGTTTGATGGAAACATAGAAAGGGATTTATTTGGCATTTGGGGGCAGTCTTATTTGTAAGGTTTATACCCCAGTGGTTTGATGGCAAACTTATAGGTTTATACCCCAGTGGTTTGAGAGAAAGAGATTGATTTGGCATTTGGGGGCAGTCTTATTTGTAAGGTTTATACCCCTAGAAACATAGAAAGAGATTGAGTTGGCATTTGGGGACAGTCTTATTTGTAAGTTTTATACCTCAGTGGTTTGATGGAAACATAGAAAGGGATTGATTTGGCATTTGGGGGCAGTCTTATTTGTAAGGTTTATACCCCAGTGGTTTGATGGAAACATAGAAAGGGATTGATTTGGCATTTGGGGGCAGTCTTATTTGTAAGGTTTATACCCCTGGAAACATAGAAAGAGATTGAGTTGACATTTGGGGACAGTCTTATTTGTAAGTTTTATACCTCAGTGGTTTGATGGAAACATAGAAAGGGATTGATTTGGCATTTGGGGGCAGTCTTATTTGTAAGGTTTATACCCCAGTGGTTTGATGGAAACATAGAAAGGGATTGATTTGGCATTTGGGGGCAGTATTATTTGTAAGGTTTATACCCCTAGAAACATAGAAAGAGATTGAGTTGACATTTGGGGACAGTCGTATTTGTAAGGTTTATACCCCTAGAAACATAGAAAGAGATTGAGTTGACATTTGGGGACAGTCTTATTTGTAAGGTTTATACCCCTAGAAACATAGAAAGAGATTGAGTTGACATTTGGGGACAGTCTTATTTGTAAGGTTTATACCCCAGTGGTTTGCTGGAAACATAGAAAGGGATTGATTTGGCATTTGGGGACAGTCTTATTTGTAAGGTTTATTCCCCTAGAAACATAGAAAGAGATTGATTTGGCATTTGGGGGCAGTCTTATTTGTAAGGTTTATACCCCTGGAAACATAGAAAGGGATTGATTTGGCATTTAGGGACAATCTTATTTGTAAGGTTTATACCCCTGGAAACATAGAAAGAGATTGATTTGGCATTTGGGGACAGTCTTATTTGTAAGATTTATACCCCTGGAAACATAGAAAGGGATTGATTTGGCATTTAGGGACAGTATTATTTGTAAGGTTTATACCCCTGGAAACATAGAAAGGGATTGATTTGGCATTTAGGGACAGTCTTATTTGTAAGGTGTATACCCCTGGAAACATAGAAAGAGATTGAGTTGACATTTGGGGACAGTCTTATTTGTAAGGTTTATACCCCTAGAAACATAGAAAGAGATTGAGTTGACATTTGGGGACAGTCTTATTTGTAAGGTTTATACCCCTAGAAACATAGAAAGAGATTGAGTTGACATTTGGGGACAGTCTTATTTGTAAGGTTTATACCCCAGTGGTTTGCTGAAAACATAGAAAGGGATTGATTTGGCATTTGGGGACAGTCTTATTTGTAAGGTTTATTCCCCTAGAAACATAGAAAGAGATTGATTTGGCATTTGGGGGCAGTCTTATTTGTAAGGTTTATACCCCTGGAAACATAGAAAGAGATTGATTTGGCATTTGGGGGCAGTCTTATTTGTAAGGTTTATACCCCAGTGGTTTGCTGGAAACATAGAAAGAGATTGATTTGGTAGTTGGGGGCAGTCTTATTTGTAAGGTTTATACCCCAGTGGTTTGCTGGAAACATAGAAAGGGATTGATTTGGCATTTGGGGGCAGTCTTATTTGTAAGGTTTATACCCCAGTGGTTTGGTGGAAACATAGAAAGGGATTGAGTTGGCATTTGGGGGCAGTCTTATTTGTAAGGTTTATACCCCAGTGGTTTGCTGGAAACGTAGAAAGAGATTGATTTGGCATTTGGGGGCAGTCTTATTTGTAAGGTTTATACCCCAGTGGTTTGCTGGAAACGTAGAAAGAGATTGATTCGGCATTTGGGGACAGTCTTATTTGTAAGGATTATACCCCTGGAAACATAGAAAGAGATTGATTTGGCATTTGGGGGTAGTCTTATTTGTAAGGTTTATACCACTAGAAACATAGAAAGAGATTGAGTTGACATTTGGGGGCAGTCTTATTTGTAAGGTTTATACCCCTAGAAACATAGAAAGAGATTGAGTTGACATTTGGGGGCAGTCTTATTTTTAAGGTTTATACCCCTGGAAACATAAAAAGAGATTGATTTGGCATTTGGGGCCAGTCTTATTTGTAAGGTTTATACCCCAGTGGTTTGTTGGAAACATAGAAAGAGATTGATTTGGCATTTGGGGGCAGTCTTATTTGTAAGGTTTATACCCCAGTGGTTTGATGGAAACATAGAAAGGGATTTATTTGGCATTTGGGGGCAGTCTTATTTGTAAGGTTTATACCCCAGTGGTTTGATGGAAACATAGAAAGGGATTGATTTGGCATTTGGGGGCAGTCTTATTTGTAAGGTTTATACCCCTAGAAACATAGAAAGAGATTGAGTTGGCATTTGGGGACAGTCTTATTTGTAAGTTTTATACCTCAGTGGTTTGATGGAAACATAGAAAGGGATTGATTTGGCATTTGGGGGCAGTCTTATTTGTAAGGTTTATACCCCAGTGGTTTGATGGAAACATAGAAAGGGATTGATTTGGCATTTGGGGGCAGTCTTATTTGTAAGGTTTATACCCCTGGAAACATAGAAAGAGATTGAGTTGACATTTGGGGACAGTCTTATTTGTAAGTTTTATACCTCAGTGGTTTGATGGAAACATAGAAAGGGATTGATTTGGCATTTGGGGGCAGTCTTATTTGTAAGGTTTATACCCCAGTGGTTTGATGGAAACATAGAAAGGGATTGATTTGGCATTTGGGGGCAGTATTATTTGTAAGGTTTATACCCCTAGAAACATAGAAAGAGATTGAGTTGACATTTGGGGACAGTCTTATTTGTAAGGTTTATACCCCTAGAAACATAGAAAGAGATTGAGTTGACATTTGGGGACAGTCTTATTTGTAAGGTTTATACCCCTAGAAACATAGAAAGAGATTGAGTTGACATTTGGGGACAGTCTTATTTGTAAGGTTTATACCCCAGTAGAAACATAGAAAGAGATTGATTTGACATTTGGGGACAGTCTTATTTGTAAGGTTTATACCCCAGTGGTTTAGAAACATAGAAAGAGATTGATTTGGCATTTGGGGCAGTCTTATTTGTAAGGTTTATACCCCTGGAAACATAGAAAGAGATTGATTTGGCATTTGGGGGCAGTCTTATTTGTAAGGTTTATACCCCCTGGAAACATAGAAAGAGATTGATTTGGCATTTGGGGGCAGTCTTATTTGTAAGGTTTATACCCCAGTGGTTTGCTGGAAACATAGAAAGGGATTGATTTGGCATTTGGGGGCAGTCTTATTTGTAAGGTTTATACCCCAGTGGTTTGCTGGAAACATAGAAAGGGATTGATTTGGCATTTGGGGGCAGTCTTATTTGTAAGGTTTATACCCCAGTGGTTTGCTGGAAACATAGAAAGGATTTTTTTGGCATTTGGGGGCAGTCTTATTTGTAAGGTTTATACCCCAGTGGTTTGCTGGAAACGTAGAAAGAGATTGATTTGGCATTTGGGGGCAGTCTTATTTGTAAGGTTTATACCCCAGTGGTTTGCTGGAAACGTAGAAAGAGGTTGATTTGGCATTTGGGGGCAGTCTTATTTGTAAGGTTTATACCCCAGTGGTTTGCTGGAAACATAGAAAGAGATTGATTTGGCATTTGGGGGCAGTCTTATTTGTAAGGTTTATACCCCAGTGGTTTGCTGGAAACATAGAAAGAGATTGATTTGGCATTTGGGGGCAGTCTTATTTGTAAGGTTTATACCCCAGTGGTTTGCTGGAAACATAGAAAGAGATTGATTTGGCATTTGGGGGCAGTCTTATTTGTAAGGTTTATACCCCAGTGGTTTGCTGGAAACATAGAAAGAGATTGATTTGGCATTTGGGGGCAGTCTTATTTGTAAGGTTTATACCCCAGTGGTTTGCTGGAAACATAGAAAGAGATTGATTTGGCATTTGGGGGCAGTCTTATTTGTAAGGTTTATACCCTGGAAACATAGAAAGGGATTGTGGTTTGTCTTATTTGGATTAACTGGAAACATAGAAAGAGATTGATTTGGCATTTGGGGCAGTATTATTTGTAAGGTTTATACCCCTGGAAACATAGAAAGGATTGATTTGGCATTTAGGGACAGTCTTATTTGTAAGGTTTATACCCCTGGAAACATAGAAAGAGATTGATTTGGCATTTGGGGACAGTCTTATTTGTAAGATTTATACCCCTGGAAACATAGAAAGGGATTGATTTGGCATTTAGGGACAGTATTATTTGTAAGGTTTATACCCCTGGAAACATAGAAAGGGATTGATTTGGCATTTAGGGACAGTCTTATTTTGTTTATACCCCTGGAAACATAGAAAGGGATTGATTTGGCATTTAGTCTTATTTGTAAGGTTTATACCCCTGGAAACATAGAAAGGGATTGATTTGGCATTTGGGGACAGTCTTATTTGTAAGGTTTATACCCCTGGAAACATAGAAAGGGATTGATTTGGCATTTAGGGACAGTCTTATTTGTAAGGTTTATACCCCTGGAAACATAGAAAGGGATTGATTTGGCATTTGGGGACAGTCTTATTTGTAAGGTTTATACCCCAGTGGTTTGGAAACATAGAAAGAGATTGATTTGGCATTTGGGGGCAGTCTTATTTGTAAGGTTTATACCCCAGTGGTTTGCTGGAAACATAGAAAGAGATTGATTTGGCATTTGGGGGCAGTCTTATTTGTAAGGTTTATACCCCCTGGAAACATAGAAAGAGGTTGATTTGGCATTTGGGGGCAGTCTTATTTGTAAGGTTTATACCCCAGTGGTTTGCTGGAAACATAGAAAGAGATTGATTTGGCATTTGGGGGCAGTCTTATTTGTAAGGTTTATACCCCAGTGGTTTGCTGGAAACATAGAAAGAGATTGATTTGGCATTTGGGGGCAGTCTTATTTGTAAGGTTTATACCCCAGTGGTTTGCTGGAAACGTAGAAAGAGGTTGATTTGGCATTTGGGGGCAGTCTTATTTGTAAGGTTTATACCCCTGGAAACATAGAAAGGGATTGATTTGGCATTTAGGGACAGTCTTATTTGTAAGGTTTATACCCCTGGAAACATAGAAAGGGATTGATTTGGCATTTAGGGACAGTATTATTTGTAAGGTTTATACCCCTGGAAACATAGAAAGGGATTGATTTGGCATTTAGGGACAATCTTATTTGTAAGGTTTATACCCCTGGAAACATAGAAAGAGATTGATTTGGCATTTGGGGACAGTCTTATTTGTAAGGTTTATACCCCTGGAAACATAGAAAGGGATTGATTTGGCATTTGGGGGCAGTCTTATTTGTAAGGTTTATACCCCTGGAAACATAGAAAGGGATTGATTTGGCATTTGGGGGCAGTCTTATTTGTAAGGTTTATAGCACAGTGGTTTGCTGGAAACATAGAAAGAGATTGAGTTGACATTTGGGTGCAGTCTTATTTGTAAGGTTTATACCCCAGCGTTTTGCTGGGAACTTTTAACATGCTTTAGAAAGTCATTTGGAAAAAGTGTGATGCCTTTCAGCCTCTTCTGCCCTCTGTTTTTCATTGTACCAAGAGACATGTTTTAAGTCTAAGTGCACATTGCTGTCTTTACTCTCGTAAACGTATTCATTCTTTATTAAGAATAAATATGCCTTTAACATGTCCCCTTAGGATTGCCTTAAATGTAATATTTTTAACCAACTTACCAAGAAGGGGAACTTTCAAAGTTATCCAAGTGTACCGGTCTGGTGAAGTGTAACATATCATCAGTAAGTGTACAGCAGACCTACTCCTTCATAAGCCCTTTGTCCTTGTTAACTGGTCTCACGGGTGTGTGAGAGGTGGATATTAGGCCTTGGCCTCTCTAAGTAGCCTACATGGGGAGATTACTCTCCAGGATCAGGTAGAACTCACCCCTCCCTCTGCCGCTGTGCCAGTGTGGCTCTTCCGTCCATCGATCCCCCGCCCGCCCCCCTGCTGCTGTGAAGAGAGACTCCAGCCTGCCATGTGAGAGGCCTGCCTATCGATCAGAATAATTTAATTTCTGTGTCTTTTAAAAAGGATAAAAGCATGTCGGGTCCAGAAACAACTCACCTTCCCAAGGTCAATGTCCTCAGAACGTGGTCTGAATTCATATGTCAATCTCCACTCACACACAAACATATACAAATGAATTTGTACTTTAAAATTATATTAGTTCTGCTTCGGAGTCAGCTGCATCAAAGTCAGTTGACATTTTTCTCTCATTGGGTAATTGCTAATTAATAGCTTCAAATCTCTGCCGGGCAAGCCGGGCCAATTGACATGTTCCCTACTATTACAAAGAGAAGCTCAGAACGAGAATGATGAGAAGAGAGAGAGAGAAAAAAGGAGATCAAGGTAAGAGTAATTAAAAGAGAGAAAACAGGGATAGAGCCATAGCGAGGTAAAGTGTCATTCTTAGAAATGGAGAGAGGGAGAGAGAGAGAGAGAGAGAGAGAGAGAGAGAGAGAGAGAGAGAGAGAGAGAGAGAGAGAGAGAGAGAGAGAGAGAGAGAGAGAGAGAGAGAGAGAGAGAGAGAGAGAGAGAGAGAGAGAGAGAGAGAGAGAGAGAGAGAGAGCTCCTTGTAATGCAGGTCATGTCCTTCCCTACTATTACAAAGAGAAGCTCAGAACGAGAATGATGAGAAGAGAGAGAGAGAAAAAAGGAGATCAAGGTAAGAGTAATTAAAAGAGAGAAAACAGGGATAGAGCCATAGCGAGGTAAAGTGTCATTCTTAGAAATGGAGAGAGGGAGAGAGAGAGAGAGAGAGAGAGAGAGAGAGAGAGAGAGAGAGAGAGAGAGAGAGAGAGCTCCTTGTAATGCAGGTCATGTCCTCCCTGTATATCTTGGCCAGTGGTAGCATGGTTCTGGGCCCAAGGCACTGGATGAGATTTAAATTGCTCCCGAGTATTACAGTTCAGAACTCTCGCAGCAACCTGAGGCAAAATCCCCCGAAGTTATTTCCCCTGAGGCAAAATATATCTCCCAACCTCCTGGGAGACATGAATCAATGGGAGCTTATGCCCACTTTAAATGTTCTTTACTCTCTCTCTCTCTCTCTCTCTCTCTCTCTCTCTCTCTCTCTCTCTCTCTCTCTCTCTCTCTCTCTCTCTCTCTCTCTCTTTCTATTCTACTCTCTCTCTCTGTCTGTCTGTCTGTCTGTCTGTCTGTCTGTCTGTCTGTCTGTCTGTCTGTCTGTCTGTCTGTCTGTCTGTCTGTCTGTCTGTCTGTCTGTCTGTCTGTCTGTCTGTCTGTCTGTCTGTCTGTCTGTCTGTCTGTCTGTCTGTCATTCTTCTGTCTGTCTCCTCTCTCCTCTTCTCTCTCTCTCTCTCTCTCTCTCTCTCTCTCTCTCTCTCTCTCTCTATTCTACTCTCTCTCTCTCTCTCTATTCTACTCTCTCTCTCTCTCTCTATTCTACTCTCTCTCTCTCTATTCTACTCTCTCTCTCTCTTTCTATTCTACTCTCTCTCTTTCTCTCTCTTTCTACTCTACTCTTACTAAGCCATATGACTCAGACAGACAATTCCTTTCAACCACTTCAGTAAGACTTATGTTTTTCCATTTTCTTATATATCATATTTTTCTATGTTCTTGGATTGTCTGGGCAGTTTGGGATCAGCTGCAGTATCCAATTAGTCTATGAGTAATATTTATAAATTCTTGTGGTAGACAGTCCTCAGCTCTCGGCAGCTCAGCATCTTGAGATTTCAGTTGGCTCTGCCAGCCAGTCCATAGTCCATCACAGTAATGTGTCTGCATCAGCAGCCCAGTTGTGACAGGGTCTCTTGCAGGTTCACACAGGACTGGCTACTTAACTCAAACACAGTGACTCAGACCCACACCCCACTTTCCCTGTCTGTGGCAGTACGTAACACACCTCAGAGACTGGCCCTTACCTTCACATCCCAAAGAGGAAAGAAGGGAGAGATGGAAGGAAGGAGGAAGAGAGAAGGTAGCGTAGATATTAAATATTAAATATTAGATATTCAAGTTTTTAAGACGCCAACACCAACACCCATTCCATACCCTCCCAGATGGAAGGAAGGAAAACTCTAAAGGGTTGGATGTGTGTTAGCAGCAAGATAGACCCCCTCCCAGCAGTTTATACTCAAACACCTCCACACACAGTAGCTTACCCCTACCTCATCACTCAGTCCCCCAGCCCCCAACCATCCACGCCATCACTCAGTCCCCCAGCCCCCAACCATCCACGCCATCACTCAGTCCCCCAGCCTCCCAACAGTCCCCCAGCCCCAGTTCCCCAGCAGTCCCCAGCCCCCAACCACCCCCCATCACCAGTCCCCCAGCCCCCAGCAGTCCCCCAGCCCCCCAGCAGTCCCCCAGTCCCCACCAGTCCCCCCCCTACCAGTCCCCAGCAGTCCCCCAGCCCCCCAACAGTCCCCCAGCCCCCTACCAGTCCCACAGCAGTCCCCCAGCCCCCAACAGTCCCCCAGCCCCCAAAAGTCCCCCAGCCCCCAGCAGTCCCCCAGCCCCCCACCAGCCCCCCAGCAGTCCCTCAACCCCCAACAATCCCCCAGTCCCCCGCAGTCACCAAGCCCCCTACCAGTCCCCGAGCCCCCTACCAGACCCCAGCAGACCCCCAGCCCCACACCAGTCCCCAAGCCCCCTACCAGTTCCCAGCCCCCAACAGTCCCCCAGTTCCCCAGCAGTCCCTCAGCCCCCAACCACCCACACCATCACTCAGTCCCCCAGCCTCCCAACAGTCTCCCAGCCCCCAATAGTCCCCCAGCCGCCCAACAGTCAGCCCCCACCAGTCCCCCAGCCCCCAGCAGTCCCCCAGCCCCACACCAGTCACCAAGCCCCCTACCAGTGCCCAGCCCCCAACAGTCCCCCAGTTCCCCAGCAGTCCCTCAGCCCCCAACCACCCACACCATCACTCAGTCCCCCAGCCTCCCAACAGTCTCCCAGCCCCCAACAGTCCCCCAGCCGCCCAACAGTCAGCCCCACACCGGTCCCCCAGCCCCCAGACAGTCCCCCAGCCCCACACCAGTCCCCAAGCCCCCTACAAGTCCCCAGCAGTCCCCCAGCCCCCAACAGTCCCCCAGCCCCCTACCAGTCCCACAGCAGTCCCCCAGCCCCCAACAGTCCCCAGCCCCCAAAAGTCCCCCAGCCCCCAGCAGTCCCCCAGTCCCCCACCAGCCCCCAGCAGTCCCTCAGCCCCCAACAATCCCCCAGCCCCCCACCAGCCCCCAGCAGTCCCTCAGCCCCCAACAATCCCCCAGCCCCCACGAGCCCCCCAGCAGTCCCTCAGCCCCCAACAATCCCCCAGTCCCCCAGCAGTCCCCAAGCCCCCTACCAGTCCCCAAGCGCCCTACCAGACCCCAGCAGACCCCCAGCCCCCTAACAGTCCCCCAGCAGCCCCCAGCAGTCCCCCAGCCCTCCAGCAGACCCCCAGCCCCCACCAGTCCCCCAGCCCTCCAGCAGACTCCCAGCCCCCACCAGTCCCCCTGTGTGAAGATTTAATTACCTGATGGGAATAGAAGCCTCTGTCAATAAGAGCAGCCTGTGATGAGTTTATTACTGGTGCAGCCATATTGGTGATTTATCAGAGTGTAACACTGCTGCCAGGCATGGATGCAAACCAGCAGAGCAGTGCTTTATAGGACATTCATTATGTCCCCGCTGGCTGTAACTCTACATACACTACGAAGTGGTTTTCCTCACGTGACATTGTAATCAGATGCGTTTGTCTTTTCACCCCAACATGCCCCCATACCTGCATTGTCTAATATCCTGCCAGTGTGTGTGTGTGTGTGTGTGTGTGTGTGTGTGTGTGTGTGTGTGTGTGTGTGTGTGTGTGTGTGTGTGTGTGTGTGTGTGTGTGTGTGTGTGTGTGTGTGTGTGTGTGTGTGTGTGTGTGTGTGTGTGTGTGCGTGTGTGCGTGTGCACATGCATGCTTACGCACCTACGTCCATGGGGGGTATGAAGCTCACACTGTTTGCTGCTTGTGCTCTCTGTGGGTCCTGTGGGCGTGGGGGTCATTGGTCATGACCTGACAGGTAGGGTGAAGGTGGATGCCAACCCAACTCAAGGTCACTGTTCATTACCTGTCCTACACAGAGACACAGAGAGCACTCAGGGGCAAAGCGCATCCATCCATCTGAAACTACAGCCATATTGTCCTGGCTGCTCCCAATAACATGTAGTTGTGTTACTGCTTTGTCATCCACTGAGGAGGTCCGTAAGCATACAACTCAGTCACTGTGTTTCTATGTCTGGGTAATAGCATGCACAGCCTGGGGCTCGCCAGCTAACACAAAAACATATTCTGCCCCAGGTCTGTGCGAAGTTTATGGTGTTTTCAGACAACACACTTGCTACATCAAATATTGGATTTATCAAATGTGGGTTTGTGGGGACCAGTAGACAGGAGAGAAAAATCTCTCCCTGAGTGTGAATTCATCTATTTAGAAGTGTCTGTTGTTCTGTGCCGTAGTTTGTCACTCCCAGTCAGCCATTGGCTGAGCTCGCCTCACACCTCCTTGGTGGGGTGCCCCCGGTTGATGGACCCCCTGTGGGTCCTCTGTGATTGGTAGAGGTGGTGAGAGACTGTCGGGTGTCTGAGGATAACGCCTGCCCAGGGCCATGACCCTCAGGATACAGGGAGAGCAGGTCCAGGGGGCCAGAATCAGAACACATTAGAGAGAAGAATATTGACTGACTCTGTGCCATCATGTCTCTCTCTCTCTCTCTCTCTCTCTCTCTCTCTCTCTCTCTCTCTCTCTCTCTCTCTCTCTCTCTCTCTCCATCTCTCTCTCTCTCCATCTCTGTCTCTCTCCCTCCATCTCTCTCCCCCTCCATCTCTCTCTCTCTCCCTCCCTCTCCATCTCTCTCTCCCCTCCATCTCGCTCTCCATCTCTCTCTCTCCCCCTCCATCTCTCTCTCCCCCTCTATCTCTCTCTCCCCCTCCATCTCTCTCTCCCTCCCTCTCCATCTCTCTCTCCCCCTCCATCTCTCTCTCTCTCTCTCTCTCTCCATCTCGTTCTCTCTCTGTTTCTCACCCTCCATCTCTCTCTCCATCTCATTCTCTCTCTCTCTCTCTGTTTCTCACCCTCCAGCTCTCTCTCCATCTCGTTCTCTCTCTCTCTCTGTTTCTCACCCTCCATCTCTCTCTCCATCTCGTTCTCTCTCTCTGTTTCTCACCCTCCATCACTATCTCTCTCTCCATCTCGTTCTCTCTCTCTCTCTGTTTCTCACCCTCCATCTATCTCTTCATCTCGTTCTCTCTCTCTCTCTCTCTCTCTCTCTCTCTCTCTCTCTCTCTCTCTCTCTCTCTCTCTCTCTCTCTCTCTCTCTCTCTGTTTCTCACCCTACATCTTTCTCTCCCCTCCATCTCTCTCCCTCCCTCTCCATCTCTCTCTCCCCCTCATCTCTCTCTTCCCCTCCATCTCTCTCTCTCTCTCTCCCTCCCTCTCCATCTCTCTCTCCCTCTCCATCTCTCTCTCCATCTCTCTCTCCCTTCCTCCCTCTCCATCTCTCTCTGTTTTTCACCCTCCATACCTCTCTCCATCTCGTTCTCTCTCTGTTTCTCACCCTCCAGCTCTCTCTCCATCTCGTTATCTCTCTCTCTCTCTGTTTCTCACCCTCCATCTCCCTCTCCATCTCGTTCTCTCTCTCTCTGTTTCTCACCCTCCAGCTCTCTCTCCATCTCGTTCTCTCTCTCTCTCTCTCTCTCTCTCTCTCTCTCTCTCTCTCTCTCTCTCTCTCTCTGTTTCTCACCCTCCATCTCTCTCTCCATCTCGTTCTCTCTCTCTCTGTTTCTCACCCTCCATCTCTCTCTCCATCTCTCTCTCCCTCCCTCTCCATCTCTCTCTCCCTCTCCATCTCTCTCTCCCCCTCCATCTCTCTCTCCCCCTCCATCTCTCTCTCATCTCTCTCTCCCCCTCCATCTCTCTCTCTCTCCATCTTGTTCGCTCTCTGTTTCTCACCCTCCATCTCTCTCTCCATCTCGTTCTCTCTCTTTCTCTGTTTCTCACCCTCCATTTCTCTCTCCCTCTCCGTCTCTTTCTCTCTCTCTCTGTCTCTCACACCCCTAACAATCTCTATCTCCCTCTTTCTCTCTTTCTGCTTCTCAACCTCCATCTCTCTCTCCATCTCTTTCTCGCTCTGTCTGTTTCTCACCACCCCTCTCTCTCCATCTCCCTCTTTCTCTCGCTCTCTCTCTTTGTTTCTCACCCTCAATCTCTCCCTCTCTATCTCACTCTCTCTCTCTCTATCTCAATCTCTCCCTCTCTATCTCAATCTCTCCCTCTCTATCTCACTCTCTCTCTCTCTATCTTTTTCATGTAGTTGTTCATATTCTCAGTGTGACCTCTCAGTAGAATGGTTTGTGCTCTCTGGTTATGATTATTCAAGTGGATCCAATGAGCAGGTGTTTACTGAAATTATCATTCTCCTGTAAGAAAATAGGCAGAATATTTTCCCTCCACTGTTTACCAGTGTATGTGTGATGAGGGACACAGATGTGGTGTCATTTCTAATATACAATAATAATATATAAATATACGATATATATATATTAATATGTATATTTATATAATTTTAAAAAATCCCCTTTATCTCCCCAGTTTCGATTTTGTCTCATCGCTGCAACTCCCCAACGGGCTCAGGAGGCGAAGGTGGAGACCCACCAAACCACACTGCTTAACATGCGCCCACTTAACTCGGAAGCCAGCCTCACCAATGTGCGCCGCCCTATGGGCCTCCTGATCACGGCCGGTTGTGATACAGCCTGGCATCGAACCCGGGTCTGTAGTGACACCTCTAGCACTGTGATGCAGTGCCTTAGACTGCTGCAACACTCAGGAGGCTTTATTATTCAATATTTCTATCACTGATAGTGCTCGCTTATCTCCTGTTTATGTGTGTGTAGGCATACACACATACCGGTAAACACACACACAAAGACACACACATACACTTCCTTTTGTCTTCTAAAATGCGTTTTTCGGCACATTTTCTCATGAGAAGCATTGTCTGAGGGAGAAAGACTGATTTTGTTGCTGCTATTTTGACTTCAGACAGAACATGTTGTCAAACTGAACAAGGAGGGAAGGAAGGTTGAGGGAGATAGAGGGGGCATGCCATGCAGGAGAGATGAAGATTGCTTTAATTGAAGGAGCTGTGGATCATCAGAACCTGAGTTGCCTTGACACTGCTTGTCATCCCATCCACAGCTTTTGATGTCAAGAAAACATCCAAATAGAAAACAGAACTCCTGTCTAGACGCTGAGCCACAGGACCTCTTTGAAGACGTCCAGGCTCTGGCTAATCCAAACGGATGCATGATTATGTGTTTGTGTTTGCATGATTTGAGTGTGGGTGTTTGTGTTTGCATTGATTTGAGTGTGTGTGCATGATTGTGTGTTTGTGTGTGCATTATTTGAGTGTGTGTGCATGATTGTGTGTTTGTGTGTGCATTATTTGAGTGTGTGTGTGTGCATGATTGTGTGTTTGTGTGTGCATGATTTGAGTGTGTGTGCATGATTGTGTGTTTGTGTGTGCATTATTTGAGTGTGTGTGTGTGCATGATTGTGTGTTTGTGTGTGTATGATTGTGTGTTTTTTTGTGCGTATGATTTGAGTGTGTGTGCATGATTGTGTGTTTGTGTGTGCGTGATTTGAGTGTGTGAGTGCATGATTGTGTGTGCATGGGTGTGTTCGAGGGAATCCTGTCATCCTCCCACTGTTATTGCACTCTAGATAACACCCCCCCCCCCTCTCTTATAATCCCAACATGACCCCTCATTTGTCAGAGCAATGACAGAGCACAGAGGTCATACAGTACATGTCATTCAGGAGATCATACAAAACAAGGACGTCATTTCCCAGCAGCTGCAATGACACACATTTGTGTGTGTCTGTGCGCTTAGTCTGTGTCCATGTCGTCATGGGCATTATGTAGCCTACTTGTGCACAATCAATAAAACACATGTGCATCTATGGATGTATTCTCATCGTTCACCACTCGTACACCCCACTATATCAGTATGCATATGGCAGGTTCTGTGTGTGTTTGTGTCTGTGTCAGAGAGATAGAGCGAGTGGGTGGAGGGGGACCTAGAGACAGAGGAAATATGGTTGTGTATTAACAGGCCCGTCTGTCCATGTCATTTGGCTGATCTGTTTCCTTCTAACCTCCCTTTATCTTTCTCTCCATGTCACCAGCAGCTCATTTCTCTCTTTCCTCATTCGGCCGCACGGTTTTGAAGGAAGACATTTCTCTGGGGTTACTGCCAATTGATAAGTGAAACAAAAAGCACAGCTGCAGTTTTCTAGGAAGATCCAATCATAGACAGTGTAAGCTCCCTGCTCTGCAGTCTCCCAGTGTCTCGAACCAGGCTCTCAGATGGGAGGAAGACCGTCTGGGACAAGAGACATGCTCAGAGAGGGACAATGACCTTTGAAACCTAGTGTCACACATCCAGCACCCCCTGCCACATACTGCTCAGTGAAACAGAGAGGTCTGGAAGGGACATGGTATGGAAACAGGCTGACACCGCCCTGAGACAGGGGAGGACAGACTGACACCGCCCTGAGACAGGGGAGGACAGGCTGACACCGCCCTGAGACAGGGGAGGACAGACTGACACCGCCCTGAGACAGGGGAGGACAGACTGACACCGCCCTGAGACAGGGGAGGACAGGCTGACACCGCCCTGAGACAGGGGAGGACAGGCTGACACCGCCCTGAGACAGGGGAGGACAGACTGACACCGCCCTGAGACAGGGGAGGACAGACTGACACCGCCCTGAGACAGGGGAGGACAGGCTGACACCGCCCTGAGACAGGGGAGGACAGGCTGACACCGCCCTGAGACAGGGGAGGACAGGCTGACACCGCCCTGAGACAGGGGAGGACAGGCTAACACCGCCCTGAGACAGGGGAGGACAGACTGACACCGCCCTGAGACATGGGAGGACAGGCTGACACCGCCCTGAGACAGGGGAGGACAGACTGACACCGCCCTGAGACAGGGGAGGACAGGCTGACACCGCCCTGAGACAGGGGAGGACAGCCTGACACCAACCTGAGACAGGGGAGGACAGGCTGACACCACCCTGAGACAGGGGAGGACAGGCTGACACCGCCCTGAGACAGGGGAGGACAGGCTGACACCACCCTGAGACAGGGGAGGACAGGCTGACACCACCCTGAGACAGGGGAGGACAGGCTGACACCGCCCTGAGACAGGGGAGGACAGGCTGACACCACCCTGAGACATGGGAGGACAGGCTGACACCGCCCTGAGACAGGGGAGGACAGGTTGATCAGAGGAGATGTGAGGGTAATTTTAAGACTTTACATTTAGCTGGTCATTTTTCAGTATGTGTATCTGAATGTGTGTGTGTGTGCATGAAAATATGACCCTTTGAAAGTTTGTATTGACTGCCTTTGTGTGTGTGAGAGTGTTTTAGTGAATGTGTGTATTTGCACTGTGTATCGGCCTGTCTGGCATTGTCCCAGTAGGTACTGGAGACTCAGTAAGCATGTTTACTTTCTCTTCTCTGTGTGTTTGCTCAGCATTGTGTTTGACAGCAGAGGTCAGAGGATACAGCACTTGGACTGGACACAGGCTTTCAAACTGCAAAACTAACAGAGAGAGAATTAGAGACAGTCCCAATGGCTCTCTATTTTTTTTATGGAAGAAAGAGCAGGGACACAGAGGGAGAAAGAGAGGGAGATTTTTATTTTTATAGGAGAGAGAGAGGATTTATGACTTTAAAACGTATTTTGTATACTTCAAAGTTCCCATTTGGCCTCCATTTAATAGGAGAGTTGTGTTTGTGTCGGCAGAACAGAAGTGAGACCAAAGGGAGAGGAAGTTGATAAGCCGAGGCATCCTCACTCTCGCTCTGACCAATCAGCAGTCTGAGAGCAGAACAGCCAGACCAATCTGCCTCTTCAAAGTGACTTTAGGTCCTTGAAAAGTGCTATATAACTACCATTTATTATTATTATTATTATTATTTTCTCTTTAACGATGCTCTTTGGCATGTCGTTTTGTTGTTGTTGTTTCCCCTCTCTCTCTTTTTTATTGTCTGTGTGTGCAGAGCCTTCCCAGCCTGACTGTAAAGCCATTATCGCTCCTGTTATCATTATCAGGCTTTTATGTTGAATCCAGAGTACAGACAGGCCCAGTCCCCGGAGAGGCAGGGAGCTGCTGACTGTTGACTAGCTGCCAGGGGCCCAGACAGACACACAGGCCAAAACCTTATCATCCTCACCTTGCTGGGAGGGATTATGCAAATTACAAGGGATCTGTAGTTTGGAGTAAAGCTCTGTATTTCCCATAGGCTTCTCTTGACAGTGTGAAATGCAGGGTAGATTACCATGAGATGGGGATCATCAACCTGTACGAGCATGTCATGTTGGTGAATGTTAGAGCTAATTGGACTACCTCATTGACACAGTGAATATGGTGAAACCATGAAACCTCAATCCCCCCACATTGGCCTTGTTATGGCATTCAATCAAGTGCCAGGAGAATGATTTACATCCAGTCTGGCAATAATGTTAAGCAATGAATGCAAATGATGTTAGCCATGATTTCTTACAATTTATGCATTGAAAATGATCTTGTTTGTTGGGTTTTAGAATGAAACCAATGAGCTCTACATTTCGCTCAGTTCTAAATATAGTAAATGTCATACAGTGAGGAGAACAAGTATTTGATACACTGACGATTTTGCAGGTTTTCCTACTTACAAAGCATGTAGAGGTCTGTCATTTTTTTATCATAGGTACACTTCAACTGTGAGAGACGGAATCTAAAACAAAAATCCAGAAAATCACATTGTATGATTTTTAAGTAATTAATTTGCATTTTATTGCATGACATAAGTATTTGATATATCAAAAAATCAGAATATTTGGTAACCTTTGTTTGTAATTACAGAGATCATACATTTCCTGTAGTTCTTGACCAGGTTTGCACACACTGCAGCAGGGATTTTGGCCCACTTCTCCATACAGACCTTCTCCAGATCCTTCAGGTTTCGGGGCTGTCGCTGGGCAATACAGACTTTCAGCTCCCTCCAAAGATTTTCTATTGGGTTCAGGTCTGGAGACTGGCAAGGCCACTCCAGGACCTTGAGATGCTTCTTACGGAGCCACTCCTTAGTTGCCCTGGCTGTGTGTTTCGGGTCATTGTCATGCTGGAAGACCCAGCCACGACCCATCTTCAATGCTCTTACTGAAGGAAGGAGGTTGATGGCCAAGATCTCGTGATACATGGCCCCATCCATCCTCCCCTCAATACGGTGCAGTCGTCCTGTCCCCTTTGCAGAAAAACATCCCCAAAGAATGATGTTTCCCCCTCCATGCTTCACGGTTGGGATGGTGTTCTTGGGGTTGTACTCATCCTTCTTCTTCCTCCAAACATGGCGAGTGGAGTTTAGACCAAAATGCTCTATTTTTGTCTCATCAGACCATATGACCTTCTCCCATTCCTCCTCTGGATCATCCAGATGGTCATTGGCAAACCTCAGACAGGCCTGGACATGCGCTGGCTTGAGCAGGGGGACCTTGCGTGCGCTGCAGAATTTTAATCTATGATGGCGTAGTGTGTTACTAATGGTTTTCTTTGGGACTGTGGTCCCAGCTCTCTTCAGGTCATTGACCAGGTCCTGCCATGTAGTTCTGTGGTGATCCATCACCTTCCTCATGATCATTGATGCCCCACGAGGTGAGATCTTGCATGGAGCCCCAGACCGAGGGTGATTGACCGTCACCTTGAACTTCTTCCATTTTCTAATAATTGCAGCAACAGTTGTTGCCTTCTCACCAAGATGCTTGCCTATTGTCCTGTAGCCCATCCCAGCCTTGTGCAGGTCTACAATTCTATCCCTGATGTCCTTACACAGCTCTCTGGTCTTGGCCATTGTGGAGAGGTTGAAGTCTGTTTGATTGAGTGTGTGGACAGGTGTCTTTTATACAAGTAACAAGTTCAAGCAGGTGCAGTTAATACAGGTAATGTGTGGAGAACAGGAGGGCTTCTTAAAGAAAAACTAACAGGTCAGTGAGAGCCGGAATTCTTACTGGTTGGTAGGTGATCAAATACTTATGTCATGCAATAAAATGCAAATTAATTACTTAAAAATCATACAATGTGAAAACTGCAAAATCAGCAGTGTATCAAATACTTGTTCTCCCCAAAGTATAAGAGGTGCTCTGTCTCTCCAAGCGTGTGCATATTGTTCATAGTGAAGCTCAGTGAGGGGCACATTGTTGTATTTCGGGCAAAGCTTTTATGTCCTGCTTGTAACATTCCATGCTGCAGAAATGTAATTATGTCTTGTATATGATTCTGGACAAAGCTCTTAAAACCCATGGTAGCAACATCATTCTCCCTGTGTCCTCTCTGATCCTTGACTAAACTTTTAAAAGTGTGCTTAAAAAGTTTTCAAGTCGAAGCATTCCCTCGCCTTCCTAACCATTTCCATTATTTTCGGCATCTCTTTAAAATGTTCCTCTTTAATCTCTTCTAAAGGGGAGAGACAATCCCTCCAAATCAAGACTTTGCGAATTTCACATGGCCTCATCCGTGTCAGGAGATTCTCCTCAGCTCCTCCTCTATAGTCACTGTCTCTTTCCACTCTTCTCAACCTTAAACCCATGGCAGGCTCCTGGCTAAATATAGTCACTGTCTCTTTCTACTCTTCCCAACCTTAAACCCATGGCAGGCTCCTGGCTAAATATAGTCACTGTCTCTTTCTACTCTTCCCAACCTTAAACCCATGGCAGGCTCCTGGCTAAATATAGTCACTGTCTCTTTCTACTCTTCTCAACCTTAAACCCATGGCAGGCTCCTGGCTAAATATAGTCACTGTCTCTTTCCACTCTTCCCAACCTTAAACCCATGGCAGGCTCCTGGCTAAATATAGTCACTGTCTCTTTCTACTCTTCCCAACCTTAAACCCATGGCAGGCTCCTGGCTAAATATAGTCACTGTCTCTTTCTACTCTTCCCAACCTTAAACCCATGGCAGGCTCCTGACTAAATATAGTCACTGTCTCTTTCTACTCTTCTCAACCTTAAACCCATGGCAGGCTCCTGGCTAAATATAGTCACTGTCTCTTTCTACTCTTCTCAACCTTAAACCCATGGCAGGCTCCTGGCTAAATATAGTCACTGTCTCTTTCCACTCTTCCCAACCTCAAACCCATGGCAGGCTCCTGGCTAAATATAGTCACTGTCTCTTTCCACTCTTCCCAACCTTAAACCCATGGCAGGCTCCTGGCTAAATATAGTCACTGTCTCTTTCAACTCTTCCCAACCTTAAACCCATGGCAGGCTCCTGGCTAAATATAGTCACTCTGTCTCTTTCCACTCTTCTCAACCTTAAACCCATGGCAGGCTCCTGGCTAAATATAGTCACTCTGTCTCTTTCCACTCTTCTCAACCTTAAACCCATGGCAGGTTCCTGGCTAAATATAGTCACGGTCTCTTTCCACTCTTCTCAACCTTAAACCCATGGCAGGCTCCTAGCTAAATATAGTCACGGTCTCTTTCCACTCTTCCCAACCTTAAACCCATGGCAGGCTCCTAGCTAAATATAGTCACGGTCTCTTTCCACTCTTCCCAACCTTAAACCCATGGCAGGCTCCTGGCTAAATATAGTCACTGTCTCTTTCCACTCTTCCCAACCTTAAACCCATTTAATCTTCTTATCCCAGCATATGAATGATAATTTTTGGAAGAGTTGTGTCTGTGTTTCTCCCACCATTTCAACATAGAAATCACTAGGTTCATTAACCACAGCTACACCATGGAGTCATAATAATGGAAGGCTTAGTTTGCTAATTACTACATTTACTGAAACCAACGTTTCAAATGTGTGATTTTTAAATCTCTTCTTCATACCTAGTTTTTTTTTGCCTATTGTCCTTGCCATTCTGTTTGGTTGCCAGGCAACACATAGCTGGCTTGTGTTACCTTTTAGCACAAACAACTAAGCCTGTCTTACTAACAAATATACTGTATATATACACAGCAAAAAAAAATAACTTCCCTTTTTCAGGACCCTGTCATTCAAAGATAATTATTAGAAATCCAAATTACTTCACAGATCTTCATTGTAAAGGGTTTTAACACTGTTTCCCATGCTTGTTCAATGAACCATAAACAATTAATGAACATGCACCTGTGGAACAATCGTTAAGACACTAACAGCTTACAGACGGTAGGCAATTAGGGTCACAGTTATGAAAACTTAGGACACTGAAGAGGCCTTTCTACTGACTCTGAAAAACACCAAAAGAAAGATGCCAGGGGCCCTGCTCATCTGCATGAACGTGCCTTAGGCATGCTGCTAGAAGGCATGAGGACTGTAGATGTGGCCAGGGCAATAAATTGCAATGTCCGTACTGTGAGGCGCCTAAGACAGCGCTACAGGGAGACAGGACGGACAGCTGATCATCCTCGCAGTGGCAGACCACGTGTAACAACACCTGCATGGGATCGGTACATCTGAACATCACACCTGGGGGACAGGTACAGGATGGCAATAACAACTGCTCGTTACACCAGGAACGCACAATCCCTCCATCAGTGATCAGACTGACCGCAATAGGCTGAGAGAGGCTGGACTAAGGGCTTGTTGGTCTGTTGTAAGGCAGGTCCTCATCAGACATCACCGCAACAACATCGCCTGTGGGCACAAATTCACCGTCGCTGGACCAGACAGGACTGGCAAAAAGTGCTCTTCACTGAGGAGTCGCAGTTTTGTATCACCAGGGGTGATGGTCGGATTCACGTTTATCGTCGAAGGAATGAGCGTTACACCGAGGCCTGTACTCTGGAGCAGGATCGATTTGGATGGGGAAGGTCCGTCATGGTCTGGGGCGGTGTGTCACAGCATCATCGGACTGAGCTTGTTATCATTGCAGGCAATCTCAACGCTGTGCGTTACAGGGAAGACATCCTCCTCCCTCATGTAGTACCCTTCCTGCAGGCTCATCCTGACATGACCCTCCTGCATGACAATGCCAACAGCCAAACTGCTTTGTTCAGGGACACATTATTCCATTTCTGTTCGTCACATGTCTGTGGAACTTGTTCAGTTTATGTCTCAGTTGTTGAATATTTTTATGTTCACACAAATATTTACACATGTTAAGTTGGCTGAAACTTTTATTTTTCTGTCTCACCCATGCAGTCAATTCAACACAGTCTGTTCTATACTGCCTGACTCTTACACCAACACTTGTAGAGTGTGTGTGTGTGTCTGTGTGTGCGTTTGTGTTTGGTGTCTGTGATTTGTTTCATTGTTGCTGTCTGGCAGTAAGTGCTGGTGTTTGGCAGCAACACTTTAGTCATCGTGAGCTGTGTAAGGTGCCGTTGGATGTTTAAAGTGGATTGGGATGGATGCCACGTCTGGTAATGGCACCTGTGTGAGAGTGTGTGTAGATGTGTCGCCTTAATAAAGCAATAAACCACAGTGTATTCTAAGTATGTTTTTCCTCTCCATTAAGGTTTTAAAGGCTCATTGCAGACATTTTTGTCTCAAAATCAAATAATTTCCGGGTAACTGTTAAGTACCTTACGGTGATAGTTTAATTAAAAGAGGTGAAATCAGAGGTGATTTTGTAGATTTGAAATTTTGCAGTAGGCATTACTTAACTCAAATGCAAACGAACACTTAAAGATATTGAACGGGTTCTTAAGTACTTACAAATTCGTAACATATTCTACAAATTGGATGATATTGTACACAATTGTGTACAATTGTCAGGGACCCGTTTTGGTTTGTGAGAGCTACTTTCAAAACTACTGGCTGAGATGATACAAAACCTCTGTAGAATCAATTCAACAGTCAAATCCTCTGCTCTCAAGATGGTGCCGACTCGAGATGGTCGCCTCACTTCACATCCTTAGGAAACTATGCAGTATTTCGTTTTTTATGTATTATTTCCTACATTGTTAGCCCAGAAAATCTTAAGTGTTATTACATACAGCCAGGAAGAACTATTGGATATAAGAGTGACGTCAATTTACCAACATTACGAGCAGGAGTATGACTTTCCTGAAGCGAATCCTTTTTTCGGACCTCCACCCTGGACATTGGATCTAATCCAAGAGGCCGACCCAAAACAATGTCGTCGCCGCAGGAGAGGCAGACGGAGCGGCCTCCTGGTCAGACTTAGAAGGCGAGCACACCATTCACCGCTTACGAGCATATTACTTGCTAATATCCAGTCTCTAGACAACAAGGTGAACAAAATTAGGGCATGATTTGCCTTCCAGAGAAACATCAGAGAATGTAACTTTCTCTGTTTCACGGAAACATGGCTCACTCAGGATACGTTGTCAGAGTCGGTACAGCCACCGGGTTTCTTCATGCGCTGCGCCGACAGAAACAAACATCTCTCAGGTAAAAAGACGGGCAGGGGTGTATGCCTCATGATTAACGACTCATGGTGTAATCATAACAACATACAGGAACTCAAGTCCTTTTGTTCACTTGACCTAGAATTCCTTACAATCAAATGCCAACCGCATTATCTCCCGAGAGAATTCTCTTCGATCATCGTCACAGCTGTGTATATCCCCCCAAGGACTGGGATATGTTCCGGGGTAGCCTCAGACAATAACAACGACGTATATGCAGACTCGGTGAGTGAGTTTATTAGGAAGTGCATTGGAGATGTTGTGCCCACTGTGACTATTAAAACCTTCCCTAACCAGAAATCGTGGCTTGATGGCAGCATTCGCGCAAAACTGAAAGCGCAAACCAGTGCATTTAATCATGACAAGGCGACTGGAAACATGACCGAATACAAACAGTGTAGCTATGTGTAGCTACAACTGTGTAGATGTATGTGGCAAGGTCTACACACATTCACGGACTACAAAAAGAAAACCAGCCCCGTCACGGACATCGATGTCTCTCTCCCAAACATATTAAACAACTTCTTTGCACGCTTTGAGGACAATACAGTGTCACTGACATGGCCCGCTACCAAAGACTGTGGGCTCTCCATCAACGTGGCCGACGTGAGTAAAACATTTAAACGTGTTAACCCTCGCAAGACTGCCGACCCTGACAACATCCCTAGCTGCGTCTTCAGAGCATGCGCAGACCAGCTGGCTGGTGTGTTTACAGACATTATCAATCAATCCCTATCCCAGTCTGCTGTCGCCACATGCTTCAAGATGGCAACCATTGTTTCTGTTCCCAAGAAAGCAAAGATAACTGAACTAAATGACTACCGCCCCGTAGCACTCACTTGTCATCATGAAGAGCTTTGAGACACTAGTCAAGGATCATATCACCTCCACCCTACCTGATACCCTAGACCCACTCCAGTTTGCTTACCGCCCCAATAGGTCCACAGACGATACAATCGCCATCACGCTGCATACTGCCCTATCACATTTCGACAAGACTATGTAAGAATGCTACTCATTGACTACAGCTCAGCATTCCACACCATAGTACCCTCCAAACTCATCATTAAGCTTGGGACCCTGGGTCTCGATCCTGCCCTGTGCAACTGGGTCCTGGAATTTCTGACGGGCCGCCCCCAGGTGGTGAAGGTAGGAAACAAAATCTCCACCCCGCTGATCCTCAACTCTGGGGCCCCACAAGGGTGCATTCTCAGCCCTCTCCTGTACTCCCTGTTCACCCATGACTGCGTGGCCATGTATGCCTCCAACTCAATCATCAAGTTTGCAGATGACACTACAGTGGTAGCTTGATTACCAACAATGATGAGACAGCCTACAGGGAGGAGGTGAGGGCCCTCGGAGTGTGGTGTCAGGAAAATAACCACTCACTCAGCATCAATAAAACAAAGGGGATGATCGTGGACTTCAGGAAACAGCAGAGGGAGCACCCCCTATCCACATCGACGGGACAGTAGTGGAGAAGGTGGAAAGTTTTAAGTTCCTCTGCATACACATCACGGACAAACTGAAATGGTCCACCCACACAGACAACGTGGTGTGTATAAGGTAGTCATTGTGAATTTGTTAGATTACTTGTTAGATATTACTGCACTGTCGAAACTAGAAGCACAAGCATTTCGCTACACTCGCATTAACATCTGCTAACCATGTGTATGTGACAAATAAAATGTGATTTGATTTGATTTAGCATCACTTTAACAGTCAAAACCTCTGTAGCATCACTGAAACAGTCAAAACCTCTGTATCATCACTTTAACAATCAAAACCTCTGTAACATCACGTAAACAGTCAAAACCTCTGTAGCATCACTTTAACAGTCAAAACCTCTGTATCATCACTTTAACAATCAAAACCTCTGTAACATCACGTAAACAGTCAAAACCTCTGTAGCATCACTTAAACAGTCAAAACCTCTGTGTCATCACTTAAACAGTCAAAACCTCTGTAGCATCACTTAAACAGTCAAACCCTCTGTAGCATCACTTAAACAGTCAAAACCTCTGTAGCATCACTTAAACAGTCAAACCCTCTGTAGAATCACTTTGACACAGTATCTCGGCTGTTGTTAAACAGAAAAGTCTAATCATCCAGCCACTTCTGTAGTAATAAAAACATGTCTACATATCCAGTTGTTAAAACCCATATATCTACATACAGTAGATATAACACCAGCACATTTCACTGACACCTTACAGTCCAGTGTTATCTTGGAATGAGGGTGCTCAAGCTGAAGTAATGACCACCACATTCCTCCTGGCCTGAGGGCTCAAGAGACAAGGTGGTAAGAGGAGATGTCAAGTCAGCAGTATTTCCCCTTGTTTTTCCCTGCAGAGAGAGTAAGTAGAGGTGCTAAAGTCTGAGAAGACAGAGGACAATGAGTAACCTGTTTGGGCAGTGTTCCCTAAGGTTACAACTGGGCAGCACTGTCAGGACAATGACCTTCCTCCCTTCTGTTCATTAAAGCTGCAGTGGGTACAAGCATAAAACATTCCCCTTCTGAAATGTCACTGAGTATTTGAATTTAATGTGTGACATGTGACATCATTACTTCGCACTCCTTGTGCTTCACCTCTGCCGATGCCTACACTCCCTCCTCTGATTGGAACACGACATTTACATTTACATTTAAGTCATTTAGCAGACGCTCTTATCCAGAGCGACTTACAAATTGGTGCATTCACCTTATGACATCCAGTGGAACAGTCACTTTACAATAGTGCATCTAAATCTTAAAGGGGGGGTGAGAAGGATTACTTATCCTATCCTAGGTATTCCTTAAAGAGGTGGGGTTTCAGGTGTCTCCGGAAGGTGGTGATTGACTCCGCTATCCTGGCGTCGTGAGGGAGTTTGTTCCACCATTGGGGGGCCAGAGCAGCGAACAGTTTAGACTGGGCTGAGCGGGAACTGTACTTCCTCAGTGGTAGGGAGGCGAGCAGGCCAGAGGTGGATGAACGCAGTGCCCTTGTTTGGGTGTAGGGCCTGATCTGTCATGTTTTGTCTTAGATTGTCTTGTCATTATGCTTTCCCTTCTGTTCGTTTCCCCCTGCTGGTCTTATTAGGTTCGTTCCCTTTTTCTATCCCTCTCTCTCCCCCTCCCTCTCTCTCCTCTCTCTATCGTTCCGTTCCTGCTCCCAGCTGTTCCTATTCCCCTAATCATCATTTAGTCTTCCCACACCTGTTCCTTATCTTTTCCCCTGATTAGAGTCCCTATTTCTTCCCTTGTTTTCCGTTCCTGTCCTGTCGGATCCTTGTCTATTGTTCACCGTGCTGTGTCTATGTATTGCCCTGTCGTGTCGTGTTTCCCTCAGATGCTGCGTGGTGAGCAGGTGTCTGAGTCTGCTACGTTCAAGTGCCTTCCCGAGGCAACCTGCAGTTCTTGATCAAGTCTCCAGTCTGTTCTCATCATTACGAGTAGTATTATGCCTTTTGTTTGTAAAGTAACTTTACTGGATTAAAAACTCTGTTTTCGCCAAGTCGCTTTTGGGTCCTCATTCACCTGCATAACAGAAGGATCCGACCAAGGAATGGACCCAGCGACTACAGATGCTCGTAACACTGCCGTCGAGATCCAAGGAGCCATGCTCGGCAGACACGAGCAGGAATTGTCTGCTGCTCGCCATGCCGTGGAGAACCTGGCCGCTCAGGTTTCCGACCTCTCTGGACAGTTCCAGAGTCTTCGTCTCGTGCCACCTGTTACTTCCTGGCCTGCCGAGCCTCCGGAACCTAGGGTTAATAACCCACCTTGCTACTCCGGGCAGCCCACGGAGTGCCGCTCCTTTCTCACCCAGTGTGATATTGTGTTCTCTCTCCAACCCAACACATACTCTAGCGAGAGAGCTCGGGTTGCTTACGTCATTTCACTCCTTACTGGCCGGGCTCGAGAGTGGGGCACAGCTATCTGGGAGGCAAGGGCTGATT
Organism: Oncorhynchus gorbuscha; assembly: GCF_021184085.1. Classification (NCBI taxonomy): domain Eukaryota; kingdom Metazoa; phylum Chordata; class Actinopteri; order Salmoniformes; family Salmonidae; genus Oncorhynchus; species Oncorhynchus gorbuscha. Next base: position 11,016,583 of record NC_060188.1, on the reverse strand, counting down.
GTTCTAACAATTACCAGAACTTTAAAGAGGAGATGATTCGGGTTTTTGACCGTTCAGTTTTTGGTAGGGAGGCTTCTAGGGCCCTGGCTTCCCTATGCCAAGGTGATCGATCCATAACGGATTACTCTATAGAGTTTCGCACTCTTGTTGCCTCTAGTGACTGGAACGAGCCGGCGCTGCTCGCTCGTTTTCTGGAGGGACTCCACGCAGTGGTCAAAGATGAGATTCTCTCTCGGGAGGTTCCTTCCAGTGTGGACTCTTTGATTGCTCTCGCCATCCGCATAGAACGACGGGTAGATCTTCGTCACCAAGCTCGTGGAAGAGAGCTCGCGTCAACGGTGTTTCCCTGCTCCGCATCGCAACCATCTCCCTCCTCTGGCTCAGAGACTGAGCCCATGCAGCTGGGAGGTATTCGCATCTCGACCAAGGAGAGGGAACGGAGGATCACCAACCGCCTGTGCCTCTATTGCGGATTTGATGGACATTTTGTCAATTCATGTCCAGTAAAAGGCCAGAGCTCATCAGTAGGCGGAGGGCTACTGGTGAGCGCTACTACTCAGGTCTCTTCATCTAGATCCTGTACTACTATGTCGGTCCATCTACGCTGGACCGGTTCGGGTGCTACATGCAGTGCCTTGATTGACTCTGGGGCTGAGGGTTGTTTCATGGACGAAGCATGGGCTCGGAAACATGACATTCCTTTCAGACAGTTAGACAAGCCTACGCCCATGTTTGCCTTAGATGGTAGTCATCTTCCCAGTATCAGATTTGAGACACTACCTTTAACTCTCACAGTATCTGGTAACCACAGTGAGACTATTTCTTTTTTGATTTTTCGTTCACCTTTTACACCTGTTGTTTTGGGTCATCCCTGGCTAGTATGTCATAATCCTTCTATTAATTGGTCTAGTAATTCTATCCTATCCTGGAACGTTTCTTGTCATGTGAAGTGTTTAATGTCTGCCATCCCTCCCATTTATTCTGTCCCCACTTCTCAGGAGGAACCTGGCGATTTGACAGGAGTGCCGGAGGAATATCATGATCTGCGCACGGTCTTCAGTCGGTCCCGAGCCAACTCCCTTCCTCCTCACCGGTCGTATGATTGTAGTATTGATCTCCTTCCGGGGACCACTCCTCCTCGGGGTAGACTATACTCTCTGTCGGCTCCCGAACGTAAGGCTCTCGAGGATTATTTATCTGTGTCTCTTGACGCCGGTACCATAGTGCCTTCTTCCTCTCCGGCCGGGGCGGGGTTCTTTTTGTTAAGAAGAAGGACGGTACTCTGCGCCCCTGCGTGGATTATCGAGGGCTGAATGACATAACGGTTAAGAATCGTTATCCGCTTCCCCTTATGTCATCAGCCTTCGAGATTCTGCAGGGAGCCAGGTGCTTTACTAAGTTGGACCTTCGTAACGCTTACCATCTCGTGCGCATCAGAGAGGGGGACGAGTGGAAAACGGCGTTTAACACTCCGTTAGGGCATTTTGAGTACCGGGTTCTGCCGTTTGGTCTCGCCAATGCGCCAGCTGTTTTTCAGGCATTAGTTAATGATGTTCTGAGAGACATGCTGAACATCTTTGTTTTTGTCTATCTTGACGATATCCTGATTTTTTCACCGTCACTCGAGATTCATGTTCAGCACGTTCGACGTGTTCTACAGCGCCTTTTAGAGAATTGTCTCTACGTAAAGGCTGAGAAGTGCTCTTTTCATGTCTCCTCCGTTACTTTTCTCGGTTCCGTTATTTCCGCTGAAGGCATTCAGATGGATTCCGCTAAGGTCCAAGCTGTCAGTGATTGGCCCGTTCCAAGGTCACGTGTCGAGTTGCAGCGCTTTTTAGGTTTCGCTAATTTCTATCGGCGTTTCATTCGTAATTTCGGTCAAGTTGCTGCCCCTCTCACAGCTCTTACTTCTGTCAAGACGTGTTTTAAGTGGTCCGGTTCCGCCCAGGGAGCTTTTGATCTTCTAAAAGAACGTTTTACGTCCGCTCCTATCCTCGTTACTCCTGACGTCACTAGACAATTCATTGTCGAGGTTGACGCTTCAGAGGTAGGCGTGGGAGCCATTCTATCCCAGCGCTTCCAGTCTGACGATAAGGTTCATCCTTGCGCTTATTTTTCTCATCGCCTGTCGCCATCTGAGCGCAACTATGATGTGGGTAACCGTGAACTGCTCGCCATCCGCTTAGCCCTAGGCGAATGGCGACAGTGGTTGGAGGGGGCGACCGTTCTTTTGTCGTTTGGACAGACCATAAGAACCTTGAGTACATCCGTTCTGCCAAACGACTTAATGCCCGTCAAGCTCGTTGGGCGTTGTTTTTCGCTCGTTTCGAGTTTGTGATTTCTTACCGTCCGGGTAGCAAAAACACCAAGCCTGATGCCTTATCCCGTCTGTTTAGTTCTTCTGTGGCTTCTACTGATCCCGAGGGGATTCTTCCTTATGGGCGTGTTGTCGGGTTGACAGTCTGGGGAATTGAAAGACAGGTTAAGCAAGCACTCACGCACACTGCGTCGCCGCGCGCTTGTCCTAGTAACCTCCTTTTCGTTCCTGTTTCCACTCGTCTGGCTGTTCTTCAGTGGGCTCACTCTGCCAAGTTAGCTGGTCATCCCGGTGTTCGAGGCACTCTTGCGTCTATTCGCCAGCGCTTTTGGTGGCCGACTCAGGAGCGTGACACGCGCCGTTTCGTGGCTGCTTGTTCGGACTGCGCGCAGACTAAGTCGGGTAACTCTCCTCCTGCCGGTCGTCTCAGACCGCTCCCCATTCCTTCTCGACCATGGTCTCACATCGCCCTAGACTTCATTACCGGTCTGCCTTTGTCTGCGGGGAAGACTGTGATTCTTACGGTTGTCGATAGGTTCTCTAAGGCGGCACATTTCATTCCCCTCGCTAAACTTCCTTCCGCTAAGGAGACGGCACAAATCATTATCGAGAATGTGTTCAGAATTCATGGCCTCCCGTTAGACGCCGTTTCAGACAGAGGCCCGCAATTCACGTCACAGTTTTGGAGGGAGTTCTGTCGTTTGATTGGTGCGTCCGTCAGTCTCTCTTCCGGGTTTCATCCCCAGTCTAACGGTCAAGCAGAGAGGGCCAATCAGACGATTGGTCGCATACTACGCAGCCTTTCTTTCAGAAACCCTGCGTCTTGGGCAGAACAGCTCCCCTGGGCAGAATACGCTCACAACTCGCTTCCTTCGTCTGCTACCGGGTTATCTCCGTTTCAGAGTAGTCTGGGTTACCAGCCTCCTCTGTTCTCATCCCAGCTTGCCGAGTCCAGCGTTCCCTCCGCTCAAGCGTTTGTCCAACGTTGTGAGCGCACCTGGAGGAGGGTGAGGTCTGCACTTTGCCGTTACAGGGCACAGACTGTGAGAGCCGCCAATAAACGCAGGATTAAGAGTCCAAGGTATTGTTGCGGCCAGAGAGTGTGGCTTTCCACTCGCAACCTTCCTCTTACGACAGCTTCTCGTAAGTTGACTCCGCGGTTCATTGGTCCGTTCCGTGTCTCCCAGATCGTCAATCCTGTCGCTGTGCGACTGCTTCTTCCGCGACATCTTCGTCGCGTCCATCCTGTCTTCCATGTCTCCTGTGTCAAGCCCTTTCTTCGCACCCCCGTTCGTCTTCCCTCCCCCTCCCGTCCTTGTCGAGAGCGCACCTATTTACAAGGTACGTAAGATCATGGACATGCGTTCTCGGGGACGGGGTCACCAATACTTAGTGGATTGGGAGGGTTACGGTCCTGAGGAGAGGAGTTGGGTTCCGTCTCGGGACGTGCTGGACCGTTCACTTATTGATGATTTCCTCCGTTGCCGCCAGGATTCCTCCTCGAGTGCGCCAGGAGGCGCTCGGTGAGTGGGGGTACTGTCATGTTTTGTCTTAGATTGTCTTGTCATTATGCTTTCCCTTCTGTTCGTTTCCCCCTGCTGGTCTTATTAGGTTCGTTCCCTTTTTCTATCCCTCTCTCTCCCCCTCCCTCTCTCTCCTCTCTCTATCGTTCCGTTCCTGCTCCCAGCTGTTCCTATTCCCCTAATCATCATTTAGTCTTCCCACACCTGTTCCTTATCTTTTCCCCTGATTAGAGTCCCTATTTCTTCCCTTGTTTTCCGTTCCTGTCCTGTCGGATCCTTGTCTATTGTTCACCGTGCTGTGTCTATGTATTGCCCTGTCGTGTCGTGTTTCCCTCAGATGCTGCGTGGTGAGCAGGTGTCTGAGTCTGCTACGTTCAAGTGCCTTCCCGAGGCAACCTGCAGTTCTTGATCAAGTCTCCAGTCTGTTCTCGTCATTACGAGTAGTATTATGCCTTTTGTTTGTAAAGTAACTTTACTGGATTAAAAACTCTGTTTTCGCCAAGTCGCTTTTGGGTCCTCATTCACCTGCATAACATGATCAGAGCCTGGAGGTACTGAGGTGCCGTTCCCCTCACAGCTCCGTAGGCAAGCACCATGGTCTTGTAGCGGATGCGAGCTTCAACTGGAAGCCAGTGGAGAGAGCGGAGGAGCGGGGTGACGTGAGAGAACTTGGGAAGGTTGAACACCAGACGGGCTGCGGCGTTCTGGATGAGTTGTAGGGGTTTAATGGCACAGGCAGGGAGCCCAGCCAACAGCGAGTTGCAGTAATCCAGACGGGAGATGACAAGTGCCTGGATTAGGACCTGCGCCGCTTCCTGTGTGAGGCAAGGTCGTACTCTGCGGATGTTGTAGAGCATGAACCTACAGGAACGGGCCACCGCCTTGATGTTAGTTGAAAACGACAGGGAGTTGTCCAGGATCACGCCAAGGTTCTTAGTGCTCTGGGAGGAGGACACAATGGAGTTGTCAACCGTGATGGCGAGATCATGGAACGGGCAGTCCTTCCCCGGGAGGAAGAGCAGCTCCGTCTTGCCGAGGTTCAGCTTGAGGTGGTGATCCGTCATCCACACTGATATGTCTGCCAGACATGCAGAGATGCGATTCGCCACCTGGTCATCAGAAGGGGGAAAGGAGAAGATTAATTGTGTGTCGTCTGCATAGCAATGATAGGAGAGACCATGTGAGGTTATGACAGAGCCAAGTGACTTGGTGTATAGCGAGAATAGGAGAGGGCCTAGAACAGAGCCTTGGGGGACACCAGTGGTGAGAGCGCGTGGTGAGGAGACAGATTCTCGCCACGCCACCTGGTAGGAGCGACCTGTCAGGTAGGACGCAATCCAAGCGTGGGCCGCGCCGGAGATGCCCAACTCGGAGAGGGTGGAGAGGAGGATCTGATGGTTCACAGTATCGAAGGCAGCCGATAGGTCTAGAAGGATGAGAGCAGAGGAGAGAGAGTTAGCTTTAGCGGTGCGGAGCGCCTCTGTGATACAGAGAAGAGCAGTCTCAGTTGAATGACTAGTCTTGAAACCTGACTGATTTGGATCAAGAAGGTCATTCTGAGAGAGATAGCGGGAGAGCTGGCCAAGGACGGCACGTTCAAGAGTTTTGGAGAGAAAAGAAAGAAGGGATACTGGTCTGTAGTTGTTGACATCGGAGGGATCGAGTGTAGGTTTTTTCAGAAGGGGTGCAACTCTCGCTCTCTTGAAGACGGAAGGGACGTAGCCACCGGTCAGGGATGAGTTGATGAGCGAGGTGAGGTAAGGGAGAAGGTCTCCGGAAATGGTCTGGAGAAGAGAGGAGGGGATAGGGTCAAGCGGGCAGGTTGTTGGGCGGCCGGCCGTTACAAGACGCGAGATTTCATCTGGAGAGAGAGGGGAGAAAGAGGTCAGAGCACAGGGTAGGGCAGTGTCATCGGGGAAAGGAGAAAAGTAGGGAGTCACTGGCACACAGAAAAGATATGTTTACACATGATGACCCCTTGACCTCTCCCCTCTCTGTGGCCCATGCAACTTAGTCCTGACATAGAACAGATAACTGCCAATGGCCACCACTATAGTACAACAAAATACATTCTTATGAGAAATTACTCATAAGCATATCATGAAAATAAAACATCTTATCTATGTTACCCAACTAATTCTGATCATTCCACAACAAGTGCCTATTGCGTACAAAATCGTCTTTCCTCGGTTGCAACACTCACTACCGTGTTCCAACCTGCCTCTGGAAGCAACGTCAGCACAATAACTGTTCGTCGAGAGCTTCATGAAATGGGTTTTCATGGCCGAGCAGCCGCACACAAGCCTAAGATCACCATGCAGAATGCCCAGCGTCGGCTGGAGTGGTGTAAAGCTCACCGCCATTGGACTCTGGAGCAGTGGAAATGTGTTATCTGGAATGATGAATAACGCCAGGAGAACGCTACCTGCCTGAATGCATAGTGACAACTGTAAAGTTTGATGAAGGAGGAATAATGGTCTGGTGCTGTTTTTCATGGTTCGGGCTAGGCCCCTTAGTTCCAGTGAAGGGAAATCTTAACGATACAGTGACATTATAGACGATTCTGTGCATATGTGCGTTAATGACAACCAGTCATTCTCAGGCTTTCTTTCTCCCCTCTCTCACCCACCCTCCCTCCCTCCCTCTTTCATATTATTTTCTTACACTGGAATATTAGAGGATGAGAAAGAGCACTATGCTGTTCACTGCAGTGTAGTGTGGCATATGATCACGTAATGATTCATTACTCAAATAACAGGCCTCGGGCACTGGCGAATTTGCACAAAAACTTGTCTCTCTGTCGTCTCTCTCGAGGTGGGACTGAACCATGATGAGAACAACACAGAGATAAAGCCAGTGTGGCGGGTCATTGACTCACGATAAGCTGGGCTACAGAGGGTTAGATGAGCATTTGGGGTGTGTTCTGAGCTTCACTGTGGAGATCTAGCATTTTTGTAATGTCTTTGCTCTGGCCTCTATACTGTGGCTCCTCCATTATGGGTATGATGTCTATAGCAAGGCTTCTATACTGTGGCTCCTCCATTATGGGTATGATGCCTATAGCAAGGCCTCTATACTGTGGCTCCTCCATTATGGGTATGATGTCTATAGCAAGGCCTCTATACTGTGTCTCCTCCATTATGGGTATGATGTCTATAGCAAGGCCTCTATACTGTGGCTCCTCCATTATGGGTATGATGCCTATAGCAAGGCCTCTATACTGTGGCTCCTCCATTATGGGTATGATGTCTATAGCAAGGCCTCTATACTGTGGCTCCTCCATTATGGGTATGATGCCTATAGCGAGGCCTCTATACTGTGGCTCCTCCATTATGGGTATGATGTCTATAGCAAGGCCTCTATACTGTGGCTCCTCCATTATGGGTATGATGTCTATAGCAAGGCCTCTATACTGTGGCTCCTCCATTATGGGTATGATGTCTATAGCAAGGCCTCTATACTGTGGCTCCTCCATTATGGGTATTATGTCTATAGCAAGGCCTCTATACTGTGGCTCCTCCATTATGGGTATGATGTCTATAGCAAGGCCTCTATACTGTGGCTCCTCCATTATGGGTATGATGTCTATAGCAAGATCTCTATACTGTGGCTCCTCCATTATGGGGCTGGTGTCTATAGCAAGGCCTCTATACTATGGCTCCTCCATTATGGGGCTGATGTCTATAGCAAGGCCTCTATACTGTGGCTCCTCCATTATGGGTATGATGTCTAAGCAAGGCCTCTATACTGTGGCTCCTCCATTATGGGGCTGATGTCTATAGCAAGGTCTCTATACTATGGCTCCTCCATTATGGGGCTGATGTCTATAGCAAGGCCTCTATACTATGGCTCCTCCATTATGGGGCTGATGTCTATAGCAAGGCCTCTATACTATGGCTCCTCCATTATGGGGCTGATGTCTATAGCAAGGCCTCTATACTATGGCTCCTCCATTATGGGGCTGATGTCTATAGCAAGGCCTCTATACTATGGCTCCTCCATTATGGGGCTGATGTCTATAGCAAGAGAACAGAGAGACACGTACAGAAGGAGCACAAGAGAAAGAATTCTAATTGAACAGATAAAGAGAAGACAAGAGGGAGGGAGAGAAAGAAGGAAAGCAAGCGGCAGAGCGAGCTGGTTGGAGTGTTTCTATTCGCAATAGCAATGATTGTAGTGAGAGGTAAAGAGAGAGAGCGAGGCAGAGAGAGGAAAAGAGGGAGCGATAGAGGCTTTGATATTGGACATGTGTGTCTCCAGTACAGAGAACGAGCGGGGGACCCGAGAAAACCATTAAAAACGGCATATTTAACTTATTCTCTTTTTCTGTCACTCGGAACCTCCATATCTCCTTTTCTCTATTTTCTGCCCTGTCACCTGCGGATGAGAGGATTGATGAGAGGTGAAGGAGTTTGGTGACGACTACACACCTTTAGTTTGTACAGTCACACCGCAGGGCTGCTGGGGCACACACACACACACACACACACTTTGCAGCTCGGATTTCAACAAAGCAAATTTCAGGAAAATGCTACCGAAGTCCTCTCAACACATTGACTGTAGTATTCACGCTGGGAAAACACCTGACCAATGCTATTCTCTCTTCCAGGATGCCTACAAGGCCCTCCCCCACCTTCCCTTACGCAAATCAGATCATGACTCCATTTTGTTCCTCCCTTCTTATAGGCACAAACTCAAACAGGAAGTACCCATGCTAAGGTCTATTCAACACTGGTCTGACCAATCAGAATCCATGCTTCAAGATTGTTTTGATCATGCGGGCTGGGCTATGTTCTGGGTAGCTTCGGATAATAACATTGACGTATACACTGATACGGTGACTGAGTTCATCAGGACATGTATAGGGTATGTTGTTCCCACTGTGACTATTAAAACCTACCCAAACCAGAAACCGTGGATAGATGGCAGCATCCGTGCTAAACTGAAAGGGCAAACCATCGCGTTTAACCATGGCAAGGTGGCTGGGAATATGGTTGAATAGTTGTTTCCTCAGTAAGGCAATCAAACAGGCAAAACATCAGTGCAGAGACAAAGTGGACGGCTCAGATATGAGACGTATGTGGCAGGGTCTACAGACAATCACGGATTACCAGCGGACGCCGACGTCTTGCTTCCAGAAGAGCTAAACACCTTCTTTGCCCGCTTTGAGGATAACACAGTGCCATCGACGCGGCCCGCTCCCATGGACTGTGGGCTCTCCTTTTCCGTGGCTGACTTGAGTAACACCTTTAAGCGTGTTAACCCTCGCATGACTGCTGGCCCAGACGGCATCCCTAGCCGCGTCCTCAGAGCATGCGCAGACCAGCCGGCTGGAGTGTTTGCGAACAAATTCAATCTCTCCCTATCCCAGTCGGCTGTCCCCACATGCTTCAAGATGTCCACCATTGTTCCTGTACCCAAGAAAGCAAAGGTAACTGAACTAAATGACTTTCGCCCCTTAGCACTCACTTCTGTCATCATGAAAGTGCTTTGAGAGGCTAGTTTAAGGATCATATCACTCTACCTTACCTGACAACCTAGACATTCCAGTCCTCATTCCAGTCCTTCCAGTGTCACAGTTTTGCCCCAGGCCCAGCTAACACACCTGACTCAAATAATCAACTAATCATGATCTTCAGTTTAGAATGCAATCTGATTAATCAGATGTGTTTGCTAGAGATGGAGAAAATGTGTGACACCAATCAAGCCCCCGAGGACTAGAGTTGACCCACTTCAATTTTCTTACTGCCCCAATTCCTCCACAGACAATGCAATTTCCATCGCACTGCACACTGCACTATCCCACCTGGACAAGATGAATACCTATGTAAGAATGCTGTTCATTGACTAGAGCTCAACCTTCAACACCATAGTACCCTCCAAGCTTCTCATCAAGCTCGGGGCCCTGGGTCTTGGACTTCCTGACGGCCGCCCCCAGGTGGTGAAAGTAGGAAACAACACCTCCACTTCACTGATCCTCAACACAGGGGCCCCACAAGGGTGTGTACTCAACCCCCTTCTATGCTCCCTGATCACTCGCTGCCACACACGCTTCCAACTCAATCATCATGTTTGCAGGCGACACAACCATAGTAGGCCTGATTACCAACAATGACGAGACAACCTACAGGGAGGAGGTGAGGGACCTTGCGGAATGGTGCCAGGAAAATAACCTCTCCCTCAACATCAACAAAACGAAGGAGCTTATCTTGGACTTCAGGAAAATCAGAGGGAGCACTCCCCTATCCACATTATCAGGACCGCAGTGGAGAAAGGGGAAAAGCTTCAAGTTCCTCGGTGTACACATCACTGACAATCAGAAATGGTCCACCCACACAGACAGTGTGGTGAAGAAGGCTTGGCCACCAAGACCCTCACCAACCTTTACAGATGCACAATTGGGAGCATCCTGACGGGCTATATCACTGCATGGTACTGCAACTGCACCACCCGCAAGCGCAGGGCTCTCCAGAGGGTAGTGCGGTCTGCCCAACGCATCACCGCGGGCACACTGCCTGCCCTCCAGGACACCTACAGCACCCAAGCCATGGCCTGTTCACTCCACTATCATCCAGAAGGCGAGGTCAGTACAAGTGCATCAAAGCTGGGACTGAGAGACTGAAAAACAGCTTCTATCTCAAGGCCATCAGACTGTTAAATAGCCATCACTAGCCACCACCCGGTTACTCAACCTTGCACCTTAGAGCCTGCTGCCCTATATACATAGACATGGAATCACTGGTCACTTTAATAATGGAACACCCATCACTTTAATAATGTTTACATACTGCTTTACTCATCTCATATGTATATACTGTATTCTATTCTACTGTAATTTAGTGAATGCTACTCCAACATTGCTCGTCTTAATATTTATATTTTTCTTAATTTCATTATTTTACTTTTATATTTGTGTGTATTGCTGTGTATTGTTAGATATTACTGCACTGTTGGAGCTAGAAACACAAGCATTTCACTACACCAGTAATAACATCTGCTAAATATGTGTATGTGACCAATACAATTTGATTTGATTTGAAACACACACGCAGACACATACGCAGACAGACAGAGAGAGAGAGACAGAGAGAGAGACAGAGAAAGGGAAAGAGACAGAGAGAGACAAAGAGAGAGTCAGAGAGACAGAGAGAGAGAGAGAGAGAGAGACAGAGAGACAGAGAGCGAGACAGAGAGACAGAGAGCGAGAGAGAGAGAGCGAGAGAGAGAGAGCGAGAGAGAGAGAGAGAGAGAGAGAGAGAGAGAGAGAGAGAGAGAGAGAGAGAGAGAGAGAGAGAGAGAGAGAGAGAGAGAGAGTGGGAGAGAGAGTCAGAGAGGGAGAGAGAGACAGAGAGCAGGAGAGAGAGTCAGAGACAGAGAGAGTCAGAGACAGAGAGACAGAGAGAGACATAGAGACAGAGAGAGAGAGAGGGAGAGAGAGACAGAGAGCAGGAGAGAGAGTCAGAGACAGAGAGAGACAGAGAGAGTCAGAGACAGAGAGACAGAGAGACAGAGAGACAGAGAGAGAGAGGGAGAGAGAGACAGAGAGAGTCAGAGACAGAGAGACAGAGAGACAGAGAGAGAGAGAGGGAGAGAGAGACAGAGAAACAGAGAGACAGAGAGACAGAGCAGAAAAATGTGGTCACTGCATGACAGGGGAGATAAACAGAGATGCACTTACTCCTTTACTGTGAGAAATCTTCCTCACCAAGAGATTGATTATTCACAGAAATTACTACATTTATTACAAATGTTTACTTATTAAACCCAGAGCAAAAACAACAAATACTCCTGGGCTAAGGAGCATAGCCATAGTCTGTGGGACACTGAATAATATCTTCTGTATAGTAAGCAGTAACTTACTTATTATTATTATTGTCATTATTATTATTGTGATTATCATTCTAAATAGTAGTGGTAAGGGTAGTAAGGGTGATGGTAATAATAGCAATTTAATGATGGTGGTGGTAGTAGTAGTAATGATGATGGTCGTATTTGTATTTATTGTATTTCTACTATTGACTGTTACCATTTTATTGTTGTTATTCACAACCATTTTATATTATTAGTATTATTATTCATTTTATTACAATGTATATTGTATACATTGTTGCTTTGGCAATATTGATGCAATGTTCAACATGCCAATAAAGCAGCTTGAATTTGCGAGAGAAAATATCCATCTTTTCTCCCCAGACAGACTCCATCCAGGCCATTGTACCCATGGCCCCAGTCCAGTGAGCACACAGCAGATAGACTCCACAGCCTTCATATTTAAGCCACAAACAGATTACTGGGATTAAGGTGGTTCTCTGTTGTAATTGAATGGGTCACCCCATGGCTTTGTGTTTGAAATGAAATCTATTAGAACGAGGCTGAATAGCCCCAAATTTGTGCACTCTTAAAGGCAATCATTTTCTTTGTGTACTTTCTCTCCAATTGTCTATTACCCCTCTCATTCACTCTTTTTATCTCTTTCTCACTTTGTCTCTCCTCTCTCTCTTTCGCTCATTGTCACACACAAACTCACTCTTTCTATCTCTCGCTCTCTTCACTCCCTATCTCTTTCTCCTCCCTCACTATCTTCCACTCTCCTTTCTCTCTCTTTCTCTCTCTCCTCTTTTTCTTCTAAATATAGTTCTACTCCTCAATCTCCCTGCCAGGGCCCTTCTTAATGGCCTCTCAATAAAAGCATTAGCATGACATGTCTGTCAGTCCTCAGCCTCAGGAGCTCTGTGTGTATCAGCAGGGAGGGTGACAGATCATTACTGACACGTCACTCTCAGTCCCACATAGACAATATACACCTGTATCAGACCTTTCCACAATCAAACCTAGACTTTAAGCAGATAGTTTTTGTCCTAAAGAGAAAGTTATGATAAATCATGACCTGTGGATGGAGTTCAGTAAAGGCCACGCTTGGAGAGAGGGAAAGGGAGAGCGGGGGAAAAGGAGTGGGAGAGGGCGAGAGGGAGAGAGAGGGAGAGCTGGGGAGAGGGAAAGTGGGGGAGAGGGTGAGAAGGTAGACAGGGGCCCACTGGGGGCAAGAGACATAATTGACAGCTGCTCCAAGCAGGTAGGTATCAAAGCAGAACGTTAGTCAGTGAGGGGATTGAACCGACTGACTCTGACACACCTGTCCCAGTTCTCTGTCTGCCCCTGGGTTAACGCTAGCTGTCTCTGACACACCTGTCCCAGTTCTCTGTCTGCCCCTGGATTAACGCTAGCTGTCTCTGACACACCTGTCCCAGTTCTCTGTCTGCCCCTGGGTTAACGCTAGCTGTCTCTGACACACCTGTCCCAGTTCTCTGTCTGCCCCTGGGTTAACGCTAGCTGTCTCTGACACACCTGTCCCAGTTCTCTGTCTGCCCCTGGGTTAACGCTAGCTGTCTCTGACACACCTGTCCCAGTTCTCTGTCTGCCCCTGGGTTAACGCTAGCTGTCTCTGACACACCTGTCCCAGTTCTCTGTCTGCCCCCCTGCTGTCTCTGTTAACTGTCCCAGTTCTCTGTCTGCCCCTGACAGCTGTCTCTGACACACCTGTCCCAGTTCTCTGTCTGCCCCTGGGTTACGCTAGCTGTCTCTGACACACCTGTCCCAGCTCTGTCTGCCCCTGACACACCTGTCCCAGTGCTCTGTCTGCCCCTGGGTTAACGCTAGCTGTCTCTGACACACCTGTCCCAGTTCTCTGTCTGCCCCTGGGTTAACGCTAGCTGTCTCTGACACACCTGTCCCAGTTCTCTGTCTGCCCCTGGGTTAACGCTAGCTGTCTCTGACACACCTGTCCCAGTTCTCTGTCTGCCCCTGGGTTAACGCTAGCTGTCTCTGACACACCTGTCCCAGTTCTCTGTCTGCCCCTGGGTTAACGCTAGCTGTCTCTGACACACCTGTCCCAGTTCTCTGTCTGCCCCTGGGTTAACGCTAGCTGTCTCTGACACACCTGTCCCAGTTCTCTGTCTGCCCCTGGGTTAACGCTGACACAGTCCCTGTCTGCCCCTGAGCTGTCTCTGACACACCTGTCCCAGTTCTCTGTCTGCCCCTGGGTTAACGCTAGCTGTCTCTGACACACCTGTCCCAGTTCTCTGTCTGCCCCTGGGTTAACGCTAGCTGTCTCTGACACACCTGTCCCAGTTCTCTGTCTGCCCCTGGGTTAACGCTAGCTGTCTCTGACACACCTGTCCCAGTTCTCTGTCTGCCCCTGGGTTAACGCTAGCTGTCTCTGACACACCTGTCCCAGTTCTCTGTCTGCCCCTGGGTTAACGCTAGCTGTCTCTGACACACCTGTCCCAGTTCTCTGTCTGCCCCTGGGTTAACGCTAGCTGTCTCTGACACACCTGTCCCAGTTCTCTGTCTGCCCCTGGGTTAACGCTAGCTGTCTCTGACACACCTGTCCCAGTTCTCTGTCTGCCCCTGGGTTAACGCTAGCTGTCTCTGACACACCTGTCCCAGTTCTCTGTCTGCCCCTGGGTTAACGCTAGCTGTCTCTGACACACCTGTCCCAGTTCTCTGTCTGCCCCTGGGTTAACGCTAGCTGTCTCTAACACACCTGTCCCAGTTCTCTGTCTGCCCCTGGGTTAACACCTGTCCCAGCTGTCTCTGACACACCTGTCCCAGTTCTCTGTCTGCCCCTGGGTTAACGCTAGCTGTCTCTGACACACCTGTCCCAGTTCTCTGTCTGCCCCTGGGTTAACGCTAGCTGTCTCTGACACACCTGTCCCAGTTCTCTGTCTGCCCCTGGGTTAACGCTAGCTGTCTCTGACACACCTGTCCCAGTTCTCTGTCTGCCCCTGGGTTAACGCTAGCTGTCTCTGACACACCTGTCCCAGTTCTCTGTCTGCCCCTGGGTTAACGCTAGCTGTCTCTGACAGAAACACTGAGATCTCTGCTTACCGTAGATAGCTCCGCTGGCCAAGCTGCTAACAAGTACCCTTGAATAGCAGTGTGTCATGACAAGTCAGTAGTTGCTCGCTAGCTAACCTGACGTGAGACAATGACTGCTAATGATATGTCATATCAATGACATGAGAGTGCAGATGGCTCCATAATAAAGAAGTATCAATGAGTTCCCAGGAGCTCTCCACTGTACCAAATACAGTAATAAGAGATAGGACATCATCCTTTTGAGGGGATTTTGATCATTTTTCAACGTGTTCAGTTCATAAAGGGCCCGAGACTTGTTCTCTCTTTTTATCCCCCCTGTTTAGTGCATTATTAGAGGAGTTTAGAGTGGGTATGAAAAGGCATGCAGCATCGGTCCCTGAATGGGAGGCCATTTTAATGAGTTAATGGTGCCCTTTAGTATTCATTTCACTGTGTTGAGGAAAAACTTGTTCCAAGGATCAGGCAGAGCTCAGAACGACTTTTTCCTTAACAACTGTGAGCCGCAGCTCCTATCTGTGCTGCACACAGCTGCCATTTTAAAGTTGGCGGCCAATCAGACACAGTAAAGCAAGGTCACAGATCTACCACCTCATACCTCGCACCTACCCACATCACCTCCAAGAGAAATAAGCACTTAACTCCATCTCTCTTCCTCTTCCCTGCTGCCCCTCCCACTTGTCTTTCACTCTGCCTGTTCTAACCTGCTTAGAAGAAAACTGAGGAGAGCAGGTGTTAGGAGCCATTCTAGCCACTTAGGTCGTTGAGCCCAGCGCTGCCTCTGTGCTGGCTATGGAGAGAGTGGCTCATTCTGATTCCCCTGCCCTCCTGGGGTTCTGTTCTGTGAGTGAACAGAGGGAGACAGTGACAGACAAAGACAGGGAGATTAGTGATGCAGGAAAGTGCAGTGTCTCTGTGCTGCAGTGCTCTGTTTACTGAGTGTCCTCCATACTGATGGTGACAAAGGGCACAGTGGTGTCTCTTCACACAGAGCACCTCTCTCACACTCACACACACACATACTGACACAAACACTGACTTCCCGTGATGGAATAATCACAGACATGTAGAGACAGACACCACTTGACTACTAACAGATGTTGCTGATATATAGAGAATACTGAGGAAAACTTAGGTCTACTATAACAGATTCAAGCATTCATGGTCATCTAAGAAACAAGACAATAGAACGTGATTTGACCTTTGATCTAATAGGAGGCTGAAGTACAGTACATTACATTGAGATAACATTGAATATATTGAATGTATGGTAATATGCTGTTCCACATTAGCAATTCTAACTATCCTCTCCACTCTGTGTCATTGAACGTGTCTGGTACACAATGATCCCACTCATCCCAGTGTCCTGCAATCAGTAGAGGAGATGGCTTGATTTCTCCCTCCTCACCGTCCCGTCTGACACTCTAATGGAGTGCTAGTTGAGTCATCATGGCTGAGCTGGCATCATCAATCACCGGGCGGGGAGGTTTTCATCCCTACCAGAGTTAAATGTCAATAGTGACGTGGGGCTGAAGGTGAACACTCGAAACGTGATGGAGCAAAACCACCAGCCCATTGACATTCACCACAGGGGGAGGTCCTTATCAAAATGACACTGAATAAAAGTATAAATGCAACATGTAAAGTGTTGGTCCCATGTTGCATGAGCTGAAATAAAAGATCCCAGAAATGTTCCATTTTCAACAAAAAGCCTATTTCTCTCAAATATTGTGCACTAATTTGTTTACATCCCTTCTCATTTGCCAAGATAATCCCTTCAACTGACAGGTGTGGCATATAAAGAAACTGATTATACAGCTTGATCTTTACACAGGTGCACCTTGTGCTGGGGGCAATAAAAGGTCATTTGTAAGTCGCTCTGGATAAGAGCGTCTGCTAAATGACTTAAATGTAAATGTAAATGTAAAATGTGCAGTCTTGTCACAAAACACAATACCTCATATGTCTCAAGTTGAGGGAGCGTGTTAACATACTGACTACAGGAATGTTCACCAGAGCTGTCAAGAGACAATTTAATGTTAATTTCTATACCATAAGCCACCTCCAACGTCATTTTAGAGAATTTGGCAGTACATCCAACTGGTCTCACAACCGCAGACCACATGTAACCACGACAGCCCAGGACCTCCACGTCCGACATATTCACCTGCAGATCGTCTAAGACTTGCCACCCGGATAGCTGATAAAACTGTGGGTGTGCACAGCTGAATTTCTGCACAAACTGTCAGAAAATGTCTCAGGGAAGTTCATCTACGTCGTAACTGACTTTAATGGAGCGGCAGGGTAGCCTAGTTGTTAGAGCGTTGGACTAGTAACTGAAAGGTTGAAAGTTCAAATCCCCGAGCAAACAAGCTACAAATCTGTCGTTCTGCCCCTGAACAGGCACTTAACCCGCTCTTCCTAGGACATCATTGAAAATAAGAATTTGTTCTTAACTGATTTGCCTAGTTAAATAAAGGTAAAATAAGAAAAGAAAAAGAAAAGAGGACAAGCAATCACCTTCACTGGCACGCTGGAGAAATGTGCTCTTCATTAATGAATCTCGGTTTCAACTGTACCGGGCAGTTGGCAGCGTGTATAGAATTGTGTGGGCGAGCAGTTTGCTGACGGTGGAAACAAGCACAAAGACAGGTGAAACAGATCAGGGTGTGACACCAAAGTTGTTTGATAGGGTTGAGGTCAGGGTTTGAAAAACAGCCCCAGACTATTGTTCCTCCTCCACCAAACTTTACAGTTGGCACTATGCGTTTGGGGCAGGTAGCTTTCTCATGGCATCCACCAAACGCAGATTCGTCCATCGGACTGCCAGATGGTGAAGCATGATTCATCACTCCAGAAAACACATTTCCACTGCTCCGGAGTCCAATGGTGGCGAGCTTTACACTCCAGCCGATGCTTGGCATTGCTTATGGGGATCTTAGATTTATGTGCAGCTGCTCGGCCATGGAAACCCATTTAATGAAGCTCCCAACAAACAGTTAATGTGCTGACGTTACTTCCAGAGGCAGTTTGGAACTCGGTAGTGAGTGTTGCAACCGAGGAAAGACACACTTCAGCACTCTGCAGTCCCCTTCTGTGAGCTTGTGTGGCCTACTACTTCACGGCTGAGCGGTTGTTGTCCTAGAAATTTCCATTTCACAATAACAACACTTACAGTTGACCGGGGCAGCTCTAGCAGGGCAGAAATCTGACAAAACTGAGTTGTTGGAACTCTTCAGTAAGGACATTCTACTGCCAATGTCTGTCTATGTTTATTGCATGGCTGTGTGTTTGATTTTATACACCTGTCAGCAACGAGTGTGGCTGAACTAGCTGAAACCATTCACTTGAAGGGGTGTCAACATGCTTTTGTATATATAGTGTATAACATTGTATGTGAACAAGCAGAATTCATCAGACACACTGGGCTACAAAACCCACATTCACAACTCCTCACAGCTCCCACCTACCTCTGCTTTAGACCAGGCACACCAGTTTTACACCTCCCCTGTATTTTTCCTTGAATAAATCCAATTTGGTGACTGAAATGTTTCATAGAGCTCTGGTTTCTATGAAACCAGAGCTGCTGTTCTTCACAGCATTTGATTTAACCTCAGATGAATCTCTTACCCTCCCTCTCCATTCCCTCCCTCCCCTCTCTTTCTCCCCCTCCTCTCTTCTTCACTCCCTCACTCTTATCACACCTTTTCTTTGTCTAGTCTTGCTTGTTCTGTCTATCTATCCTCCCTTCTCACTCCATTTCCCTCTGCCTCATGGGTTGTGGTCGTGTGAGCCACAGTCTGTAATAGTGGAACTAGAGTCTGTCCGTCCGTGCGTGCGTGTGTGTGTTGGGTAATGATTGCCTAGGTGGGGTGTTACAGAGTGGGCTGATCTGGGCCTTCATACAGGAACATCAGAGGCCTGCTGCTGATCACTAAATCTCCCCAGTGGGGTGGTGGTTGAGAGAGTGTGTGGGCAGAGAGCAGAGAGCTCTCACAGGAAAAGCCCTCAAACAGAGGACGCCTTGTGCGGTTGGACATATCGGCGTGATCAAAAAAGCACAGCCCTGCAGTGCAGGTGATATCTCTCTCACTCTCTAATCCTGACTGCTTATTCATGTTATTTTTCATTTTCACAGTACTGGTATTTATATTCCCCCCCAGACCAGTCTTTGACTACATGTATACCCAGCAGCTCCTCTCGGAGTCTCACACTGCTATCACTAACATATCCTTTGAACAGGATCCCCCCCCTCTGCTGTAACTTGCACTCCCTCCCTCCCTCCATTCATGTTCTCTATAGTTTCCAGACACACATTAAGGCGCCACCATCCACCCTCACACATGGCTACCTACGGTACATTCATCACCCGGTGCAGTGGATGAATGCAGTGTGTATTGTGAAGGACAGATGGGATTCTGACTGTTGGAATCAACCCAGCACCATGCAGTCTGGTATTGGGTAAACCAATACCAACCAACTGAAGGCTGAGTGAAGTGGACTTACAGTATCAGTGCTGAGCTGGCTGGCCTGCTCAAAAACTGAGGAAATTCTATCCTACAGGTTAGAGTTGTTAGTATTCCAGTGAAGAATATGCTACAGGTTAGAGTTGTTAGTATTCCAGTGAAGAATATGCTACAGGTTAGAGTTGTTAGTATTCCAGTGAAGAATATGCTACAGGTTAGAGTTGTTAGTATTCCAGTGAAGAATATGCTACAGGTTAGAGTTGTTAGTATTCCAGTGAAGAATATGCTACAGGTTAGAGTTGTTAGTATTCCAGTGAAGAATATGCTACAGGTTAGAGTTGTTAGTATTCCAGTGAAGAATATGCTACAGGTTAGAGTTGTTAGTATTCCAGTGAAGAATATGCTACAGGTTAGAGTTGTTAGTATTCCAGTGAATAATATGCTACAGGTTAGAGTTGTTAGTATTCCAGTGAAGAATATGCTACAGGTTAGAGTTGTTAGTATTCCAGTGAAGAATATGCTACAGGTTAGAGTTGTTAGTATTCCAGTGAAGAATATGCTACAGGTTAGAGTTGTTAGTATTCCAGTGAAGAATATGCTACAGGTTAGAGTTGTTAGTATTCCAGTGAAGAATATGCTACAGGTTAGAGTTGTTAGTATTCCAGTGAAGGAGATGCTACAGGTTAGAGTTGTTAGTATTCCAGTGAAGGAGATGCTACAGGTTAGAGTTGTTAGTATTCCAGTGAAGGAGATGCTACAGGTTAGAGTTGTTAGTATTCCAGTGAAGGAGATCCTACAGGTTAGAGTTGTTAGTATTCCAGTGAAGGAGATCCTACAGGTTAGAGTTGTTAGTGTTCCAGTGAAGGAGATCCTACAGGTTAGAGTAATTAGTTTTCCAGTGAAGGAGATCCTACAGGTTAGAGTTGTTAGTGTTCCAGTGAAGGAGATCCTACAGGGAAATTATCTAAAATATATCACTAGCCACTTTAAACAATGTTAGCTAATATAATGTTACATACCCTACATTATTCATCTCATATGCATACATATATACTGTACTCTATATCATCTACTGCATCCTTACGTAATACATGTATCACTAGCCACTTTAACTATGCCACTTTGTTTACATACTCATCTCATATGTATATACTGTACTCGATACCATCTACTGTATCTTGCCTATGCTGCTCTGTACCATCACTCATTCATATATCTTTATGTACATATTCTTTATCCCCTTACACTGTGTATAAGACAGTAGTTTTGGAATTGTTAGTTAGATTACTTGTTTGTTATTACTGCATTGTCGGAACTAGAAGCACAAGCATTTCGCTACACTCGCATTAACATCTGCTAACCATGTGTATGTGACAAATAAAATTTGATTTGTTTTGATTCGATTTGATTACAGGTTAGAGTTGTTAGTATTCCAGTGAAGGAGATGCTACAGGTTAGAGTAGTTAGTATTCCAGTGAAGGAGATCCTACAGGTTAGAGTTGTTAGTATTCCAGTGAAGGAGATCCTACAGGTTAGAGTTGTTAGTATTCCAGTGAAGGAGATCCTACAGGTTAGAGTTGTTAGTATTCCAGTGAAGGAGATCCTACAGGTTAGAGTTGTTAGTATTCCAGTGAAGGAATAGGTTAGATTTGGTTGCCTCATCCAGACACCCGTGAAGGACAGGTAGCGGTTGACTTTGATTAGCCAGTCTGTATTAGCTCAGCTGCAAAAAATAATTGAGGCATTTGGTATGAACACACACATACACCATGAGGAGAGATCAGATACTAATTAAGAGTCAATTAGCCTGCAGCCTGGTGGGAGATTGACCTCTCTAACGTGGGGATAGGGACCGCTCCCCCAGCTCATTTATATACAGTCCCACTGACTCTCCTTCCTCTGTTTACCACACACTCTGACTGGATCCCTCTGTCAGAAACTGTCCTTCCTCATGCAGACCACACACACACACACACACACACACACACACACACACACACACACACACACACACACACACACACACACACACACACACACACACACACACACACACACACACACACACACACACACACACACACACACACACACACACACACACTGCCACGGACCACTGGGGATGAAAAACAAAAACATGTCTTTGTGCCCACTTACCGTCATCATGGTTTGACTTTGAACACACTACTGATACGTACAAGACAATGTCCTCTCCAGACAGGTCTGAAGAAAGCAATATATACACTTATCCAACCTTTGCACTTTGCACTTCATGTGCCATTTAAATAGAAGGGTCCATCCTCCCCAAGTTGTGTGTGGCCTTACGCAAAGTGTACTTGAAAGCAGCCACACTGTTTGTATTGTTTCTAACAAACCATTGCAGATACCCGTGTTACAGAGGGTAGTGTGTACGGCCCAGTACATCACTGGTGCCAAGCTTTCTGACATTCAGGATCTTTATACCAGGCGGTGTCAGCGGAAGGCCCTAGAAATTGCTGAAGACTCCAGCCACCCTAGTCATAGACTATTCTCTCTGCTACCGCACGGCAAACGATACCGGAGCGCCAAGTCTAGGTCCAAAATAATTCTTAATAGATTCTACACCCAAGCCATAAGACTCCTGAACAGCTAATCAAATGCTATTTAAAAATATATATATTTTAGTAAATGCTTTCTTAACACTTATTATTCTTAAAACTGCATTGTTGGTTAAGGGCTTGTAAGTTTGCATTTCACTGTTAGGTCTACTACACCTGTTGTATTCGGCACATGTGACAAATAACGTTTGATTTGATTTGTGTTGATTTCCTCTCACACATTACATTTGTTTTTCCTCTTCTGCTTTCCTTTGAGGTGGAGATTGTTCTTTGCTCTGGGGGTAAAATCAATGATGGTTCTCTACCTCCTGGCTCAAAACTCCCTGTGTGGACCTGTGTTGTTCTAGTTGGGTCGATGTGGTAGTTTGACTATAGAACACACTCTCTCTCTCTTTATTTAACCTTTATTCTCTCTCTTTCTCTCTGTCTCTCTCTTCGCTTAGTCTTTTCTCTATTTCTCTATTTCGCTCTCTCCTCTCTCCCTGTATCTCATCGATGCCCACTACTGTCCAGGAAGTGGAGGCATTTGGCATTAGGCCAAAATGCCTTTATAAGTCAGATCAGTCCTGTTCCTGCAGTAGGTTACCTTGCCTAGGAGTCTCACTTGCCCCGGACAGTGAACCAGTGGAGGCTCCTCAGAGGGGGAAGGGGAGGACCATTCTCCTCAGCGAATTTCCTAAAAATAGTGAAATATTAAAAAAGTTATCATTTTTAGATAAAACTATACTATACTGAACAAGCTGTCGTACACGTCAATCAAAACATCCCAAACTTGCTCAATGGGTGGCATGTCTGGTGAGTATGTAGGTCAAGAAAGAACTGGGACATTGTCATCTTACAGGAATTGTGTAGAGAATTGTGCGACTTGGGACTGTGCATTATCATGCTGAAACATGAGGTGATGGCAGCAGATGAACGGCACAAAAATGGGCCTCAGGATCTCGTCACAGTATCTCTGTGCATTCAAATTGCCAGCGATAAAATGCAATTGTGTTCGTTGTCTGTAGCTTATGCCTACCCATACCATAACCCCACCGCCAACATGGGGAACTTTGTTCAAAACGTTAGACATACTGACAAATTCTCTAAAACAACGTAGGAGGCGGCTAATGGCAGAGAAATTAACATTAAATTATCTGGCAACAGCTCTGGTGGACATTCCTGCGGTCAGTATGCCAATTGCACACTCCCTCAAACCATGAGGGAAATCTTTTATTTCAATTCATGAAACATGGGGCCAACACATTACATTTTGCGTGAAGCTGAATGTGCAAGTAGAGATACTGTGGTGCAAGGGAGAAAAACATATTTAAAAAAGAACAATATGGGGATGAGGTAGTTGGGTTGGATATTTACAGATGGGCTATGTACAGGTGCAATGATCTGTAAGCTGCTCTGACAGCTGATGCTTAAATTTAGTGAGGGAGATATGAGTCTCCAGCTTCAGTGATTTTTGCAATTCGTTCCAGTCATTGGTAGCAGAGTACTGGAAGGAAAGGCGGCCAAAGTAGAAATTGGCTTTGGGGGTGACCAGTGAAATATACCTGCTGGAGCAGGTAAGGCGGGGCTTTACCTAGCTGAGATAAGGCGGGGCTTTACCTAGCAAAGACTTATAGATGACCTGGAGCCAGTGGGTTTGGCGACGAATATGAAGCAAGGGTCAGTCAATGAGAGCATACAGGTCGCAGTGACGGAGAGTATGTGGGGCCTTGGTGACAAAACAGATGGCACTGTGGATAGACTGCATCCAATTTGCTGAGTAGAGTGTTGGAAGCTATTTTGTAAATGACATCGCTGAAGTCAAGGATCGTTAGAATAGTCAATTTTACGAGGGTATGTTTGGCAGCATGAGTGAAGGATGCTTTGTTGCGAAATAGGATGCTGATTCTAGATTTAATTTTGGATTGGAAATGCTTAATGGGAGTCTGGAAGGAGAGTTTACAGTCTAACCTAGGTATTTGTAGTTGTCCACATATTCTAAGTCAGAACCGTCCAGAGTCCAGAGTTAGACGGGCGGGCGGGTGCGGGCAGCAATCGGTTGAAGAGCATGCATTTAGTTTTACAAGCATTTAGTTTTACAAGCATTTAAGAGCAGTTTGAGGCCACAGAAGGAGAGTTGTATGGCATTAAAGCTCATCTGGAGGTTAGTTAACACAGTGTCCAAAGAAAGGCCAGAATTATACAGAAGGGTGTTGTCTGCATTGAGGTGGATCAGAGAATCACCAGCAGCAAGAGCGACATCATTGATGTATACAGAGAAAAGAGGCGGCCGAGAATTTAACCCTGTGGCATCCCATAGAGACTGCCAGAGGTGCGGACAATAGGCCCTCCGATTTGATACGTTGAACTCTGAGAAGTAGTTGGTGAACCAGGCGAGGTAGGCATTTGAGAAACCAAGCCTGTTGAGTCTGCCAATAAGAATGCGGTGATTGACAGAGCCGAAAGCCTCGGCCAGGTCGATGAATACAGCTGCACAGTATTGTCTTTTATCGATGGCGGTTATGAAATCGTTTAGGACCTTGAGCGTGGCTGGGTTGCACCCAAGACCAGCTTCGAAACCAGAATGCAAAGTGGAGAAAGTACGGTGGGATTTGAAATGGTCGTTGATCTGTTTGTTAACTTGGCTTTCAAAGACCTTAGACAGGCAGGGTTGGATAGATATAGGTCTGTAACAGTTTGGGTCTCGAGTGTCTCCCCCTTTGAGGAGGGGGATGACCGCGGCAGATTTCCAATCTTTGGGGATCTCAGACGATACGAAAGAGGGGTTGAACAAGCTAGTAATACGGGTTGCAACATTTGCGGCAGATCATTTTAGAAAGAAAGGGTCCACATTGTCAGCTGATTTGTAGAGGTCCAGATTTTGCAGCTCTTTCAGATCATCAGTTATATGGATTTTGGTGAAGGAGAGATGGGGAAGCTGTGGTGGTGCAGAGCTGTTGACCGGGGTAGAGGTAGCCAGGTGGAAAGCATGGCCAGCCGTAGAAATATTATTATTGAAATTATTGTGGATTTATCAGTGGTGACATTGTTTCCTTACCTCAGTGCAGTGGGCAGCTGGGAGGAGATGCTCTTATTCTCCATGGACTTTACAGTGTCCCAGAACTTTTTGGAGTTTGTGCTCAGGATGCAAATTTCTGTTTGAAAAAGCTAGCCTTTGCTTTCCTAACTGCCTGTGTATATTGGTTCCTAACTTTCCTGAAAAGTTGCATATCGCTGGGGCTATTTGATGTTAATGCAGTACTCCACAGGATGTTTGGATCCATTTTCAGATAAGGCTGCAAAGTGTCACGCCTTGGTCTTAGTATTTCGTGTTTTCGTTATTTATTTGGTCAGGCCAGGGTGTGACATGGGTTTATTTTGTGGTGTGTTTTTTTCTATTGGGGTTTAGTTGTTTTGGCTGTTATGCAGGCTCCCTCAACCAACCACAGCTGGATAGACTATAACTTTTATTTTGTTGAAAATGTTCAGTTTTACAGTTTGTTTTCAAGATGCAGGCCACAATCATATTGTACGGTCAGTCTCCACCTAGAGTTGATTCGAGGAAAGATGGAGGTTCTTTATGACTCACCTGGTTTTCCTCCGTTACCTAAACTCAATGAACTGACAGTGTGGAGCTCTTTGCCTTATTATGTGAAGTCTGAAGTTAGAGCATAAAGGCTTTTCTGCCTGTTACCACCCATGTAACAGAGCCAGTGAAAAGCCTGCTAATCTGCTTTTAAAGTGATATTCATATGGCTATGTATATGTGGGTGTTGCTGGTCTTCTCTGTGGGGAATTGCAGCAGATGGTGTGAGAGTGGCTGATATAGAGTGGACTGTCTGAATCCCAGGGCCCGACCTGTGTGTTGATTAAGACCAAGCCAGAGGGTATGGCATTGTCCTAATTCAGTCCAGTTACGTGTCAATTTAGAGGAGAAGGGGAAAAGCTAAGCAAATGTTAGCTCTCATTTTCCTGCCCTTCAGACGATCTTTGTTATTTCAGCATCTTGTCTGTTATTTTCTCTTCTCCCCCTCTCTCTCTCCATCTTTATCTTGTTCTGTTCTGTCTTCGCTGGCTGTGGTCAATGTGGCTCCTCTGAATTTGCTCATCCTCTCTCCTCTCTCAATGTGTTTTTATTTTTTGTGTCTTTAGATTTCCACTCTGATTTAAGCTCAAGATGCTCAGTGAGTGTGCATGTGTGTGTGTGTGTGTGTGTGTGTGTGTGTGTGTGTGTGTGTGTGTGTGTGTGTGTGTGTGTGTGTGTGTGTGTGTGTGTGTGTGTGTGTGTGTGTGTGTGTGTGTGTGTGTGTGTGTGTGTGTGTGTGTGTGTGTGTGTGTGTGTGTGTGTGTGTGTGTGTGTGTGTGTGCTCCTTTGCTTTGTATTTTAATCTTTGCCCTCAGCTGTGGCTGCATCTCTCACAGATGGCATGAAAGACATAGATAGCAACAATATCCCTTTTGATGAGGAGGACTGACACACACACACACACACACACACATCAAAGGTATGCTCAGAGTTTTGACGTTGCCACAAGCAGCACCACCTACTGTATATTGTGATGAGCTCTCACACAGTCACACAGAGTATCTACGCATGTTCACGGGTTCGCTTCACACTGCTTCAACACGGTAGCTATGGATCGTAAAAAGCTTCAACACTCTTAGTTGTTGTGGAAATTGACCCACGACTTCTGTTTACTGTGTGCATTGCTGAGTCAACCTTTAAAACTTCTTAGGACTGCAATCCCATTAACGGGATTGATATGACAACAGCCAGTGAAAGTGCAGAGCGCCAAATTCAAACAACAGAAATCTCATAATTAAAATTCCTCAAACATACATGTATTTTATACCATTTTAAAGGTAATCTTGTTGTTAATCCCACCAAAGTGTCGGATTTCAAATAGGCTTTACAGAGAAAGCACCACAAACGATTATGTTAGGTCAGAGCCAAGCCACAGAAAATCACAGCCATTTTTCCAGCCAGAGAGGAGTAACAAAAAGCAGAAATAGAGATAAAATAATCACTAACCTTTGATGATCTTCATCAGATGACACTCATAGGACTTCATGTTACACAATACATGTATGTTTTGTTTGATAAAGTGCATATTTATATTTTAAAAATCTCAGTATACATTGGCGCATTATGTTCAATAGTCCCAAAAACATCTGGTGATATTGCAGAGAGCCATATCATTTTACAGAATACTCATAAATGTCGATGAAAATACAATTGTTAGACATAGAAATATAGATACACTTCTCCGTAATGCAACCACTGTGTCAGATTTCAAAAAAGCTTTACGGAAAAAGCAAACCATGTGATAATCTGAGTACAGCTTTCAGACAACAAAGCAGCCACAAAGATATCCACCATATTGGGTAGTCAACATTAGTCATAAATAGCATTATAAATATTCACTTACCTTTGATGATCTTCATCAGAATGCACTCCCAGGAATCCCAGTTCCACATTAAATATTTGATTTGTTCGATAATGTCCATCATTTTTGTCCAAAGAGCTACTTTTGTTAGCACGTTTGGTTAACAAATCCAAAGTCATGAAGCGCATTCCCTAGTTGCAGACGAAATGTCAAAAAGTTCCGTTACTGTCCGTGGAAACATGTCAAACAATTTATGGAATCAATCTTTAGGATGTTTTTAACATAGAACTTCAATAATATTCAAACTGGAGAATTCCTTTTGTCTTCAGAAAAGCAAAGGAACGCAGCTACCTCTCATGTGAAATGCACGTGACCAGCGAGTGACTGCTGGTAGACCTCTGACTCATTCCGCTCTCATTCGGTCCCACTTCACAGTAGAATCCTCAAACAAGTTTCTAAAGACGGTTGACATCTAGTGGAAGCCTTAGGAAGTGCAACATAACCAATATCCCTCTTTGTATTCAATAAGGGCTGGGTTCAAAATCGACCAACCTCAGATTTCCCACTTCCTGTTTGGATTTCTTCTCAGGTTTTTGCCTGTCATATGAGTTCTGTTATACTCACAGACATCATTCAAACAGTTTTAGAAACTTCAGAGTGTTTTCTATCCAATATTAATAATAATATGCATATATTAGCAACTGGGACTGAGGAGCAGGCAGTTTACTCTGGGGACTTCTGGGCACCTTTCATCAAAACTACTCAATATTGCCCCTGCAGCCATAAGAAGTTCATTAAGAACTGCAGAAAAAGGAGGAAGAGGAGAGACATTTAAACAGAAACAGCGAGATAAATAAACCAAACATGTTATGTTTATAAGATGTTATGTAGCTCCCTTCAGTAACCACGAGCACAACCGTTCCTTGATTTTAACTGGCGGCTTTATTCTGTAGTTTTAGTCAGAATTATCACCTTCCGTGAGAACTATAAAGTAAATGAAAAATACAGTTAAGCACACTCTTACAACCTTATCTTACGAGTGACTTATTAGCTTGGTATAACTCTGAAGTGCTTACATACATAACAGTTTAACCGGTGTTATAAAGGGTTCAGATTAAACACATGAATAAAGGAACAAATACCTCATTGGCTGCTTATTACAGAAGGGAGGAAATCTAACTTCACACTTATTATTCCTGGCATGAATTTACACTTCATCCTAACATACACTCTTCAACCTTTATGAACTACACCCGATGACATGAAAACTTAGCTAACGCAGCGCAGGATTGCCTTCCCTCCAAAAGTGTGTTGCTACAATAAGGATCCCAGATACAACAGTATTAGCTACGTAGTTCCGCTTGTATTATCATTTCCCCCGCACAGCGGACACATAAACAATTCAAACAAAAGACAACGACATAACCTGTAAGTCTAACTGTCAGTTACACTCCCACCAATCACCGGTGATTTCTGTGAAAGGGGTCTGCAGGTTTCTTGATCGGCTTCCAGGAGGGTGACTGTCTTATGGATGGGCCTCTCCAGATAGGTGGGTTTGGTGATGCGTTTACCTCTCTCATCTAGGGTTGAGTCGCTGATCAGTAACTTGAATCTTCTCACCCGGCCATCCTGTCCCGGGTACACTTCTGTAACCTTTGCCAATTTCCACTGGTTGCGTGGTGCAGTATCATCTTGCAAAATGACAATGTCATTAATCCTTGCGTTTCTTCTGTCTTTACTCCATTTCTGTCTGTGTTGGAGGTTTAATGCGTTGAATATGGTTAGCTACAAAGACGTGGAATCTTCTGGCTTCATTGTTGATGTAGCCAAGAACTACCTTCGAGTCTGTCCAGAAGTATTCCTGTAGACCTTGTATCTCTAGCTCTAGCGACTCTCGACTTCGCCATAACTAGGGAGCAATGAACTTCTCCTGCGGTGCTGATTGTTCTGAGGTATGAGCACTCTCCATAACCTGAGGTACTAGCGTCGGAGAAGTGATGGAGCTCATAACTCTGCACGTCTTTGAAACTTGATGGCAAGTAGCTTCGTTGGATCCTTACTTCAGACAAGTTTTGTAGACCTTGGAGCCAGAATTCCCACTGGGAACGTAGGTCATCTGGAAGGGAGTCATCCCAGTCGATTCTGTCACGACACATCCGCTGCAAGATCTGCTTCCCCACCAGGACAAAGGGTGCCACAAACCCAAGCAGATCATATACAGAGGCTACTGTAGACAACACTCCTCTTCTTGTGAGTGGGCGTTCCTTGACAACTACTCTAAACTGGAACTCGTCTGATGCGACACACCACAGTACACCAAGCGCTCTCTCCATGTGTGGTTCACCCAGAGCCATAACCCTAACCCTTGGCACGTTCTTCCTTGGGAATTGTGGCTATAACTTCCTTGCTGTTAGAGATAAACTTGTGCAACCGAAGTTTGCCGATGCTGCAAAGCTCTCTTGCTTCTTTCCCCAGCTGGGCCGCTTCAGCTTCAGACGATAAGTTCATCAACCCATCATCAACATAAAAGTTCCTTTCTATGAACTGGATAGACTTCTCGCTGAAGCTTCCTCGTCCTTCGGCAGCAAGATGTTTGAGACCATAGTTGGCGCAACCAGGAGATGAAGCTGCGCCGAACAAGTGGACCTTCATACGATACGCTGAGGGTTGAGACTCTAGATCTCTGTTCTCCCACCAAAGGAACCGTAGATAATCTTGGTCTTCTGCTTTCACATGAAACTGGTGGAACATGCACTCTACGTCACACATGATTGCAACTGGACCCTTACGAAAACGACAAAAGAGGCCCAGCAATGTGTTTGTCAACTCTGGACCGGTAAGGAGATGATCATTCAAGGACATCTCTCGAAACTTAGCTGAGCAGTCAAAGACGACTCGTATCTTCCCAGGCTTTTGTGGGTGATAAACTCCATGGTGCGGGATGTACCATGCTGGATGCTTGTTAATTTCCTCTTTAGAGACCTTCTCAAAATCTCCACAAGCTATAGTCTCTTCCATGAATGCTGTGTAGTCCTTGTAGTACTGCTTGTCTCTCCTTAGCCTCCTTTCCAGGCACTTGAGTCGGTGAACTGCACATGTTTTATTGTTCGGCAGATTGGGTCTTTCTTCCTTAAACGGCAGCGGCATCTCATAATGTCCATTGTCCTTACGTCTGATGCCCTCTTTCATTTTCTTCAGGAACCGGATATCCTCTTGAGATATGAGGTCCTCTTCTGCAGCTCTCTTGTTGAAGTCAGATTCAAGCGTCTTGATAATGTCCAGTGTTGTGATTACCTCTCTTACATGTGTTCTACAAACATAGTGTACTTGATTTGTGAGGTTGGAAGAAGATTGAAGGCTTGGCATCACCTGTCTAACGATAACCCGATGACTCACTCCAATAGGGTCGCCATAGTCGATACATGGATTTCCATAGCCGACTATGCTCCAGCCAAGATCTGTTCTCTGAGCAAAGGCTGATTTCCCTTACCAGACACAATTTCTCTTGGAAGGAGAGCCTGGGAGCAGTTGTAGCCAATTAAGAGACCGACATCACAGCTCTGTTGAGGAGCAATCTCCTCTGCAATGTGTTCAAGATGAGACCATGCTCTTGCAGTCTCTGGAGTAGGAATATGATCTCTGTTTGCAGGAATAAACTCTCTCGAGTAGGTCGTTGGCAGAGGGATTTTCTTCTCCAAGTAAAACCCTCTAACCTGCAAACCAGACAGCTTCTGGCAGGGCACAGTGGTATTTCTTGAAGCCATTGTAGAGAGTTTCAGTTGGACTGGCTCCTTCCTTGTATTGAGAGCCTTTGTTGTCTCTTCAAGGATAAAAGTGGTGTCGCTCTGGGTGTCAAGAAGTGCATACACAAGAACTTCACGATCTGGCTCACTTGTGGTTGACACCCATACTGGAATGATTGTGGAGGTGTGAGTGTTAATGTCCCTTACGACTCTGTTAGATATGGCCTCACTTGACGCTCTTGTCCCCTTATCTCATGGGGGCTCTGTCTTCCTATCCCTTAACCTTTCTTTAGTACGATCTTCGTGCAGGCAGGATGGATGCCTCCTCTGACACGTGTCGCAGGTGTTCCTGTTATCACAATCTTTCGATCGATGCCCAGGCCTTAAACAGCCAAAGCACAATTTATTATCTTGAACAAACTTCTGTCGCTCTGCGGTGGGCTTATCCATGAACTTCCAGCATTTGTGGAGACTGTGAACTGACTTCTCACAGAAGACACAACTAGTAACAGTATCTTTCTCATCAGAGTTAGTTGCTAATACCCTTGCTCCGGGGTTTTGAATCCTTGGCGTCTTAAGTTTCCCATCTTCACTTGGTTTCAAAGCATGAAGGGATGTTACAGGATTGCAAGCAATCTTGGCTTCTCTCGTGAGAAACTTCACAAACTGACTGAAGCTAGGAAAGATCTCTGTTTCTTCTAAGATGTCTGTGACCTTTCTATTCCATCTTGAAGTTAGCCAATCTGGAAGTTTAGCGAGGATCTTTTGGTTTTCATTACAGTCATTGAGCACCTCCAGGCCCTTATTCTGAGACATAGCAGCTTCACAGCTGCGAAGAAAGTCTACAAGGTCTCTAAGTTAAATACTGTCCTTGGATCCTATCGTAGGCCATGCATTGAGCTTATCTCTGAAAGACTTGGCGATGAAGAATTTGTTTCCGTACCTTTCTTCAAGAATGGTCCAAGCAGCATGGTAGGCTGATTCTGTTCCTAACATAAAGTAACTTTCGATGGCTTTCTTGGCAGGCCCACCGACATATTTTCTTAAGTAATATATCTTCTCAGTTGTTGGTATGTTCTTCCTGTCTATCAGAGTCTGAAAAGAGACCTTCCAATCAGTGTACGAGAGAGGCTCTCCATTGAATGTTACTGGTTCTGGTATGGGGAGGCGGCTTTCACTGATTGCTTCCGCTAGTAACCTGAACATGGTCTTGGTGCCATCTTCTTGCTGTGTGCTTGTCACAACATGTTGTGGTGAGAGACTGTGAAATGAGCCACTTCTGTGCATGACTTCTTTCACAGATTTGCAGTTAGAGAGTAGTTCTCTCTTCTCGTCCTCTGAGTTTTCATCTTGCTCATACACTTGCATTCGCGCCTTGGCAGCATTTCGTTTCTTGAGCACTTCTAGGCGCTCTAACTCTCTACGCTTGTCTTCTAGTGTCCTTCGTCTGGCAGCATTTTCTACCTCTAACTTGACTCACAGCCTAGCTTCTTCTAAGCTGCGTTTCACAGCCTCAGCTTCTTGCTCCGCTGTCCTCTTCTTATCTTCATCTTCGAGTCGCTGAAGCTCTTCTAGTTAGCGTTCTTGCTTAACCATTACTTCTAAAGCTGCTTGGTTAGCAGCAACTTCCGCCGCAGCCTCTTGTCTCTTGACAGATGACACGCTTGAGCGTCTGGAGTTGACCTTTGAGTTGCTTTGAGACTGGGAGGAAGCACTTGAGGGCTGATAGTTGAGACTTGACTTATGTGAGAGTTCGGACATGCACAAGGAATTGCTGTCCTTCCAGTGCAACTCTATCTGGTTACTTTGACCTTCTTCCCTGCCTTTTACATGACACCTTACAGTCTTGATAATAGACATTGTAACTGCTTCACAAGTATCAACTCTGCGTCGTATATCGTTGTCGGGAATGATTTGACGCAAATTTACATAGACAAGGTTTAGCTCTGTAGAGGTATGGCTAATCTTGTTTAAGAGGTCTTCTAGTAGGTCTTCAGAGCAACAGCCTGTCAGTGACAGTTTTGCTTCCTTTACCAGAGCCTTCCACTTCTCATAGCTGACCCTGAAACGATGTTCGAGCTGTCTCCACCTTTCGTCGCGCAGTTCTCTGCCCTTTTCAGTTAACCTGCGGACCCTCTCACCTTTTCGTGGTTCTTGTTGTGCTATCTCATTAGCAGCCTCTGTATCATCATTCACTGGCCGAAGTGTATTAGCTACGTAGTTCCGCTTGTATTATCATTTTCCCCGTACAGCGGACACATAAACAATTCAAACAAAAGACAACGACATAGACTTGCAGGTTAACTGTCAGTTACAAATTAAACATCATTAACAGACTCCAGCAGCAAATTATACAGTATTAGCCTAGCTTTTGATATGGTCAGGACATGAAACACAGCTGGGATTGAGGTACTACCAAGTGCTGCTGTGTTCCTTAGCATTATGATGAGAGTGAGGCACTACCCAGTGCTGCTCTGCTACTCTGTTCCCTAGCATTATGATGAGAGTGAGGCACTACCCAGGCATGCTCTGCTACTCTGTTCCCTAGCATTAGGATGAGAGTGAGGCACTACCCAGTGCTGCTCTGCTACTCTGTTCCCTATTATTAGGATGAGAGTGAGGCACTACACAGGCATGCTCTGCTACTCTGTTCCCTAGCATTATGATGAGAGTGAGGCACTACCCAGGCATGCTCTGCTACTCTGTTCCCTAGCATTAGGATGAGAGTGAGGCACTACCCAGTGCTGCTCTGCTACTCTGTTCCCTATTATTAGGATGAGAGTGAGGCACTACCCAGGCATGCTCTGCTACTCTGTTCCCTAGCATTAGGATGAGAGTGAGGCACTACCCAGTGCTGCTCTGCTACTCTGTTCCCTAGCATTAGGATGAGAGTGAGGCACTACCCAGGCATGCTCTGCTACTCTGTTCCCTAGCATTAGGATGAGAGTGAGGCACTACCCAGGCATGCTCTGCTACTCTGTTCCCTATTATTAGGATGAGAGTGAGGCACTACCCAGTGCTGCTCTGCTACTCTATTCCCTAGCATTAGGATGAGAGTTAGGCACTACCCAGTGCTGCTCTGCTACTCTATTCCCTAGCATTAGGATGAGAGTGAGGCACTACCCAGGCATGCTCGCCACTCCATTGCAATAGCATGCTAGTTTGCCAAGGCCGTTTTCAGGGATAGGAAAGTTGTTGAAATATGAATGAGGGAATGTACTTAGATCTTTTTCACCCCAAATCAGTTTATCTTACCTGTTAATATTTCACACTCTAATAAATAAAGGCCCAGTCAAATACACACATTATACACACACATATAGTGCAAACCCTAAAGAAACCACACACAGCTATACTTACACACAAGCAAATGCACTCACCCCTGCACACACGCACACATGCAGTACATGCACACGTGCACACACTCACATACCCTCACACACCCTCATACAGTACATTCCTACACAGAAGGCCACAACATCCCCACATGTCTTTCTGCTTGGAGTATCATTAATCATCCTCTATTTTAATACAGAATTATCATTCATAAAACTCTCAGCATTTGCCTCTCCCACATACATTGGGGCCAGAAACACAATCCCAGCCCAGTTAGGGTCTCTCTTTTTTTCCATATTCATCCCTCCACACTCTGTTGAAATGCATCACATTAAGCGCCCAGGGCAGCCATTTTTCTTGATTTGCCTGCTCTTATCTGTGACATAATGAATGTTACTGTAAGGAATCTCACAGCCGCACCTGCTGATGATGATAAAGGCATGGCAGGCGGCGTGCAAATACCAACCGTTACGCCACCGCTGCTGCGCCGCTGACAGATACACCACCTGCCAGCACGCAATCTATACCCCAGTGACTCATGGCTATTAGGCACTCAGTCCCACAGCCCCGATGTTTCTTTATGAAATAACGTTGGGAGGTTTTATTACTATGCTTCACTGCTTAATGACTTGCCTTGGGTTGGAACATAATGTTCATTTTTTGTTTGTTTAGTTTGTTCACTTAGCCTACAACAAAGTATAACTTAGTTTATTACTTCATAAAGCTGTTTCCATGTAATTACAGCCGCTCCATTGGATAAACTACCTGAAGAGTTTTCTGCTCTGTTCTGGTTGTAGGCTACAGTAGGTTGTTTGTTATTATGGTTCCATTAGAACTTAGAAAGTGATTGTGTGTGAGTGTGACTGGCAGTGGTGATTGATTACGGCCTTTGAGATGAGTTCATTATTTTCAGTCAAACTCATTCCTTGTTATTTCCCCCGGAGAGAGGAATCATCGCAGTCATTTACTCCTCACTCCTTCTGACTTGTTGAAACACAGCCATGGTTAAGACTCAACAGAACCCTTGGCCGTGGCACTGCTAAGCATATGGCTGTTTCTCCTGTGAAATACAGGTAGCCATAGATTTCTACCCTCACTTAGTCACACTCATTAGGCTAAAAAAAAATAATTTTACCTTTATTTAACCAGGCAAGTCAGTTAAGAACATATTCTTATTTTCAATGACGGCCTGGGAACAGTGGGTTAACTGCCTGTTCAGGGGCAGAACGACAGATTTGTACCTTGTCAGCTCAGGGGTTTGAACTCACAACCTTCCGGTTACTAGTCCAACGCTCTAACCACTATGCTACGCTGCCGCCCCGAGTCTTTCGATCGAATCACGGTGAAGAATTAGCCTGTACAGTATCTTATTGTGTGATGCCCCCTAAACAGATTGAGTATTAGAGAAATTACAGAAAGAGTGAAAGAGTGGATGATGGGAGGGATGGAATTGAGGAACAGATGGATATGTTTGTATCTATTACTCTCCATCTGTGTCCAATCAGATCCCGTTATTGAGAACTTCATGATGACTGCTGATGATATATTGGAATAACCAATGTCAGCTGGTGCAGAGAAGAGAACGAGAAGATTGGGACCCGTGCCACTGACACGTGTGTGTGTGTGTGTGTGTGTGTGTGTGTGTGTGTGTGTGTGTGTGTGTGTGTGTGTGTGTGTGTGTGTGTGTGTGTGTGTGTGTGTGTGTGTGTGTGTGTGTGTGTGTGTGTGTGTGTGTGTGTGTGTGTGTGTGTGTGTGTGTGTGTGTGTGTGTGTGTGTGTGTGTGTGTGTGTGTGTGTGTGTGTGTGTGTGTGTGTGTGTGTGTGTGTGTGTGTGTGTGTGTGTGTGTGTGTGTGTGTGTGTGTGTGTGTGTGTGTGTGTGTGTGTGTGAGAGAGTACACACTGGGATTGCAAATATTCACAGTTTGTGAACCTATGCAGATGTATGTCCTTGAGTTAGCCTTCGGGGAAACTCTGCAGTGTTTGTGTGGAGGTCGTAATGGTTGTTTGCCTCTCCTGCTTTGCATATTTCATTGGGTAAAGTGAACAAGGTGATCTGGCACAGCCTTTGAGAACACATTCCCTCATATTCTGTGTCTGATCCCTGTTTTCTTCAGTAGCGGCTGGCATCGCCTCGCCAACATGTGGTAGCCATTTCTGTCTGGTTTGTAAAGGCCACACTGGCTGGTGATGGAAGGCCTGACATTCTAGCAGTTCTCTCTCTGTAGAGTGAACCAGCCTGCAGAACAGCCTCCCTGTTGCTGACATTTTCTGGATCTAATAAGAGAATGGAATTTCAAATTGACCCCAACAACAATACACAGGTGCTTAACTCAGCATGCAGAATGCCAGTGCTTGGCAAGTTAAGAACAAATTCTTCATTACACACAATGACAGCCTACGGGGGAACAGTGGGTCAACTGCCTTGTTCAGGAGCAGAACAATATATGAACGATATATTTTTACCTTGTCAGCTCGGGGATTCGATCCAGCATGCTTTCAGTTACTGTCCCAACGTTCTAACCACTAGGCTACATGCTGGCTGCCGTTGTGCTGTTGTGTAACGTCAGTGTAGCTGGTCCTGAATGGGACTGCAGTGAGCAGGTGTGGAGTCAGGACACCAGGTGATCCAGATGTTGCTGCTTCACATTTCTAGTGCTCTAACATTAGTCCCTGACATCTTTTTGCATATTGTTGTTCTGGCATCTGTAATTCTGAGTTGCTATGAGTTCAGCCAACGGCCTCAAAACCAATTCCACAGCAGGCTCTGGATTCCCGTTGAGTGAGGGAGGGAGGGAGGGAATTACAGGGCATTTAAGTTTTTTTTAATGTTTAGGGATGGATACTGTTGATACCAATATCCCTGTGAGCCTCCCAGGACCATGTTGCCCAGGGTTACGAACATAAACTGTAGATTAATGATACTACATTGTATTGTATAACCCCCTCTGAAATGATTCCACAGAACCTTTGGCCAGAATCAGTTTAATCTGTTGTTGTTAGTAATATTCATAATAAAAATGTAATGTAAAACAAATATATATGTATATATATATATACACTGGTGAGAACAAGTATTTGATACACTGCCGATTTTGCATGTTTTCCTACTTACAAAGCATCTAGAGGTCTGTAATTTTTATCATAGGTACACTTCAACTGTGAGAGATGGAATTTAAAACAAAAATTCAGAAAATCACATTGTATGATTTTCAAGTAATTAATTTGCATTTTATTGCATTTTTTCTGAGTTCAGTGAAAGCGGACATTACCCATCGTATTCAGCTCCCAGCCCAGTATCGATTGGGAGACATTTGGGTTTTATCATCAGGCCTCCTCCATGATGGATTGCAGTAATCTGGCAGAAAAAAAGGCACTGTTTTGTCATATTGGAGATGTAGGATCAGCTATTCGTAGTTTCTGCAGATGGATCCCAAATTATGCTGTGGCTGTCTGTGTAGTCATTCTGATGCTATACTGCCATAGTGTCTCTATGTGACAGGCTGACACGTTGCTACGTATATTCTTTTCTCTCACCGCTAGCTAGTAATGGACATTCAGCACTATTTGGAATGACAGTAGGTGACATAGCCACCACATACCACAGTATAGAGGATAGAGCACCCAACCACAGAGACTGTTAGCAGTATAGAGGATAGAGCACCTAACCACAGAGACTGTTAGCAGTATAGAGGATAGAGCACCTAACCACAGAGACTGTTAGCAGTATAGAGGATAGAGCACCTAACCACAGAGACTGTTGGCAGTATAGAGGATAGAGCACCAAACCACAGAGTCTGTTAGCAGTCAAGAGGATAGAGCACCTAAACACAGAGACTGTTAGCAGTATAGAGGATAGAGCACCTAACCACAGAGACTGTTAGCAGTATAGAGGATAGAGCACCTAACCACAGAGACTGTTAGCAGTATAGAGGATAGAGCACCTAACCCCAGAGACTGTTAGCAGTATAGAGGATATAGCACCTAAACACAGAGACTGTTAGCAGTATAGAGGATAGAGCACCTAACCACAGAGACTGTTAGCAGTATAGAGGATAGAGCACCTAACCCCAGAGACTGTTAGCAGTATAGAGGATATAGCACCTAACCCCAGAGACTGTTAGCAGTATAGAGGATAGAGCACCTAAACACAGAGACTGTTAGCATTATAGAGGATAGAACACCTAACCACAGAGACTGTTAGCAGTCAAGAGGATAGAGCACCTAAACACAGAGACTGTTAGCAGTATAGAGGATAGAGCACCCAACCACAGAGACTGTTAGCAGTATAGAGGATAGAGCACCTAACCACAGAGACTGTTAGCAGTATAGAGGATAGAGCACCTAACCACAGAGACTGTTAGCAGTA
The DNA here is from genome assembly GCF_021184085.1 of Oncorhynchus gorbuscha. Taxonomy (NCBI): domain Eukaryota; kingdom Metazoa; phylum Chordata; class Actinopteri; order Salmoniformes; family Salmonidae; genus Oncorhynchus; species Oncorhynchus gorbuscha. The sequence goes on along the minus strand of NC_060188.1, from coordinate 10,977,993 downwards.
TAGAGGATAGAGCACCTAACCACAGAGACTGTTGGCAGTATAGAGGATAGAGCACCAAACCACAGAGTCTGTTAGCAGTCAAGAGGATAGAGCACCTAAACACAGAGACTGTTAGCAGTATAGAGGATAGAGCACCTAACCACAGAGACTGTTAGCAGTATAGAGGATAGAGCACCTAACCACAGAGACTGTTAGCAGTATAGAGGATAGAGCACCTAACCCCAGAGACTGTTAGCAGTATAGAGGATAGAGCACCTAAACACAGAGACTGTTAGCATTATAGAGGATAGAACACCTAACCACAGAGACTGTTAGCAGTCAAGAGGATAGAGCACCTAAACACAGAGACTGTTAGCAGTATAGAGGATAGAGCACCCAACCACAGAGACTGTTAGCAGTATAGAGGATAGAGCACCTAACCCCAGAGACTGTTAGCAGTATAGAGGATAGAGCACCTAACCACAGAGACTGTTAGCAGTATAGAGGATAGAGCACCTAACCACAGAGACTGTTAGCAGTATAGAGGATATAGCACCTAAACACAGAGACTGTTAGCAGTATAGAGGATAGAGCACCTAACCACAGAGACTGTTAGCAGTATAGAGGATATAGCACCTAAACACAGAGACTGTTAGCAGTATAGAGGATATAGCACCTAAACACAGAGACTGTTAGCAGTATAGAGGATAGAGCACCTAACCACAGAGACTGTTAGCAGTATAGAGGATATAGCACCTAAACACAGAGACTGTTAGCAGTATAGAGGATAGAGTACCTAACCACAGAGACTGTTAGCAGTATAGAGGATATAGCACCTAAACACAGAGACTGTTAGCAGTATAGAGGATATAGCACCTAAACACAGAGACTGTTAGCAGTATAGAGGATAGAGCACCTAAACACAGAGACTGTTAGCAGTATAGAGGATATAGCACCTAAACACAGAGACTGTTAGCAGTATAGAGGATATAGCACCTAAACACAGAGACTGTTAGCAGTATAGAGGATAGAGCACCAAACCACAGAGACTGTTAGCAGTATAGAGGATAGAGCACCTAACCACAGAGACTGTTAGCAGTATAGAGGATAGAGCACCTAACCACAGAGACTGTTAGCAGTATAGAGGATAGAGCACCTAACCACAGAGACTGTTGGCAGTATAGAGGATAGAGCACCAAACCACAGAGTCTGTTAGCAGTCAAGAGGATAGAGCACCTAAACACAGAGACTGTTAGCAGTATAGAGGATAGAGCACCTAACCACAGAGACTGTTAGCAGTATAGAGGATAGAGCACCTAACCACAGAGACTGTTAGCAGTATAGAGGATAGAGCACCTAACCCCAGAGACTGTTAGCAGTATAGAGGATATAGCACCTAAACACAGAGACTGTTAGCAGTATAGAGGATAGAGCACCTAACCACAGAGACTGTTAGCAGTATAGAGGATAGAGCACCTAACCCCAGAGACTGTTAGCAGTATAGAGGATATAGCACCTAACCCCAGAGACTGTTAGCAGTATAGAGGATAGAGCACCTAAACACAGAGACTGTTAGCATTATAGAGGATAGAACACCTAACCACAGAGACTGTTAGCAGTCAAGAGGATAGAGCACCTAAACACAGAGACTGTTAGCAGTATAGAGGATAGAGCACCCAACCACAGAGACTGTTAGCAGTATAGAGGATAGAGCACCTAACCACAGAGACTGTTAGCAGTCAAGAGGATAGAGCACCTAAACACAGAGACTGTTAGCAGTATAGAGGATAGAGCACCTAACCACAGAGACTGTTAGCAGTATAGAGGATAGAGCACCTAACCACAGAGACTGTTAGCAGTATAGAGGATAGAGCACCTAACCCCAGAGACTGTTAGCAGTATAGAGGATAGAGCACCTAAACACAGAGACTGTTAGCATTATAGAGGATAGAACACCTAACCCCAGAGACTGTTAGCAGTATAGAGGATAGAGCACCTAACCACAGAGACTGTTAGCAGTATAGAGGACATAGCACCTAAACACAGAGACTGTTAGCAGTATAGAGGATATAGCACCTAAACACAGAGACTGTTAGCAGTATAGAGGATAGAGCACCTAACCACAGAGACTGTTAGCAGTATAGAGGATATAGCACCTAAACACAGAGACTGTTAGCAGTATAGAGGATAGAGCACCTAACCACAGAGACTGTTAGCAGTATAGAGGATATAGCACCTAAACACAGAGACTGTTAGCAGTATAGAGGATATAGCACCTAAACACAGAGACTGTTAGCAGTATAGAGGATAGAGCACCTAAACTCAGAGACTGTTAGCAGTATAGAGGATATAGCACCTAAACACAGAGACTGTTAGCAGTATAGAGGATATAGCACCTAAACACAGAGACTGTTAGCAGTATAGAGGATAGAGCACCAAACCACAGAGACTGTTAGCAGTATAGAGGATAGAGCACCTAACCACAGAGACTGTTAGCAGTATAGAGGATAGAGCACCTAACCACAGAGACTGTTAGCAGTATAGAGGATAGAGCACCTAACCACAGAGACTGTTAGCAGTATAGAGGATAGAGCACCTAACCACAGAGACTGTTAGCAGTATAGAGGATATAGCACCTAAACACAGAGACTGTTAGCAGTATAGAGGATATAGCACCTAAACACAGAGACTGTTAGCAGTATAGAGGATATAGCACCTAACCCCAGAGACTGTTAGCAGTATAGAGGATAGAGCACCTAACCACAGAGACGGTTAGCAGTATAGAGGATAGAGCACCTAACCCCAGAGACTGTTAGCAGTACTGAGGATAGAGCACCTAACCACAGAGACTGTTAGCAGTATAGAGGATAGAGCACCTAACCCCAGAGACTGTTAGCAGTATAGAGGATAGAGCACCTAAACACAGAGACTGTTAGCAGTATAGAGGATAGAGCACCTAAACACAGAGACTGTTAGCAGTATAGAGGATAGAGCACCTAACCCCAGAGACTGTTAGCAGTATAGAGGATAGAGCACCTAACCACAGAGACTGGGGGCTCTATCCTCATTCATATGTGTCCTCTCCTTTGAACTGCCAGATGAATATGAAATGTCCCTCTCCGTCTGTCCTTGATAAGGACATTTCAGACTTCTTCAGATAAATAATGCAGATAAATAAGTTATTAAATGATTATATTTTTACAGAGCTGTAAAACCAACACCATCCTCCACTAAAGCATCCACTTAATTAAAACTATTCCTGTTCCAATCAAATGTTTGTACACCGTAGGATCCCGCTGTTGCTATGTGGGTAGCAGCGAACTGAAGTGTGAACATCCACTGAGCTGAGGAAGGAAAGAACATGTTGATTGACTCGGAGGCTTGGAGATGCCAGGCTGAGGCTGGACAACCCAGAGGGAGTTTGACAGTTGTATCCATGGTTTTATAAAAACGATCATGTGGATTTGGAGAGAAATACAGAAATACAGTGTAGACATTGTTCATGTTGTAAATTACTATTGTAGCTGGAAACGGCTTACATAGGCGTACAGAGGCCCATTATCAGCAACCATCACTCCTGTGTTCCAATGGCACGTTGTGTTAGCTAATCCAAGTTCATCATTTTAAAAGAAAACCCTTTTGCAATTTTGTTAGCACAGCTTAAAACTGTTGTTCTGATTAAAGAAGCAATAAACCTGGCCTTTTTTAGACTAGTTGAGTATCTGGAGCATCAGCATTTGTGGGTTTGATTACATGCTCAAAATAGCCAGAAACAAAGAACTTTCTTCTGAAACTCGTCAGTCTATTCTTGTTCTGAGAAATGAAGTCTATTCCATGCGAGAAATTGACAAGAAACTGAAGATCTCGTACAGCGCTGTGTACTTCTCCATTCACAGAACAGCACAACTGGCTCTAACCAGAATAGAAAGTGGAGTGGGGGGCCCCGGTGCACAACTGAGCAAGAGGACAAGTACATTAGTGTCTAGTTTGAGAAACGGACACGTCACAAGTCCTCAACTGGCAGCTTCATTAAATAGTACCTGCAAATCACCAGTCTCAACATCAACAGTGAAGAGGTGACTCCGAGATGCTGGCCTTCTAGGCAGAGTTCCTCTGTTCCGTTGTCTGTATTCTTTTGCCCGTCTTAATTTTTTCTTTTTATTGGCCAGTCTGAGATATGTATTTTTCTTAGAAACTCTGCCTAGAAGGCCAGTATCCCAGTCTTTCAAAAACAAGGATATTTCTAAGTGACCCCAAATCTTTGAACAGTAGTGTATATACTGTATTTATTTTTATTTTATTTTGATGAAATTGATCCGAGGGCATATGGCTCGCCAGTTGCCCATCCCTGAATTACAGCTATAATAGCTAGGCATTAAATGTGTGATCAGTCTCACTCCAAGGAATACTCACTCCCTCTCTCCCTCGCTCCCAGTGTTTAGATCACTCTTTAATTCTTATTTGCCTCCTCATTTTGATTATTTACTGCGTGAGGGCTTTGGCTGCGGCACAAAGCCTCTGAGTGAAGTCATTGGAGTATAGTAGCTTAAATTGTCTCTGTTTTCTCTATTCCCAGTAGATGAGTCCCCTTGTTTTTTTGTCCTGTACTCATTACCAACATGCCTCTGCGCTGCAGATTACACTCTGGCAGATTAATGCTGGCAATAAACAAAGCAAAACTCAAGCGCAAAGGGCATACCAGCAGACAACCTTTTAACAACGTAACTCCCAAAGTTGTTAGCTATCTGCGTGATCAACAGTGATTTAATTTCTTAGGTGTTATTTCACGGCCCGGTGCGCTCGCTGCCTAGTAGATATAAAATGTACTTATTGCGACCATTCTGTCAGGTCTGTATTTCTCTGTGTTATGATCTTAGGGCTACACTCTTGTAACCAGACCAACAATCAAATCATTCCTGGTGCTGAGTGGTCAATAGTTTGTTATTAATCCTAGCATGAATCACTGACTCATAATAGACATATCTTCACAGCTGAATATACCAAGCGATCAGGCTTTATACAGTTGAAGTCTGAAGTTGACATGCACTTAGGTTGGAGTCATTAAATCTCATGTTTCAACCACTCCACACATTTCTTGTTAACAAACTATAGTTTTGGCAAGTCGGTAAGGACATCTACTTTGTGCATGACACAAGTCATTTTTCTAACAATTGTTTACAGACATATTATTTCACTTATAATTCAATGTATCACAATTCCAGTGGGTTATAAGTTTACATACACTAAGTTGACTGTGCCTTAAAACAGTTTGGAAAATTCCAGAAGATGATGTCATGGCTTTAGAAGCTTCTGATAGGCTAATTTACATCATTTGAGTCAATTGGTGTACCTGTGGATGTATTTCAAGGCCTACCTTCAAACCCAGTGCCTCTTTGCTTGACATCATGGGAAAAGGCCCCAGAAAAACAATTGTAGACCTCCACAAGCCTGATTCATCCTTGGGAGCAATTTCCAAATGCCTGGTACCAAGTTCATCTGTACAAGCAATAGTACGCAAGTATAAACACCATTGGACCTCACAGCCATCATACCGCTCAGGAAGGAGACACATTCTGTCTCTTAGAGATGAATGTACTTTGATGCAAAGGTGCAAATCAATCCCAAAACAACAGCAAAAGCCCTTTGAAGAAGCTGGAGGAAACAGGTACAAAAGTATCTATATCCACAGTAAAATGAGTCCTATATTGACATAACCGGAAAGGCCACTCAGCAAAGAAGAAGCCACTGTCAGGATTTGGCCAGGGTTGTTCCGGTTTTTGGTCACTAGATGCCCCCATTGTGCTTTTTGACCTTTTGTTTTCCCTTGATCCCCATTATTATTTGCACCTGTGCCTCGTTTCCCCTGATTGTATTTAAACATTGTTGTCCTCAGTTATTTGCTCTGTGTTTGTATGTTAGCACCCAGCCCTAGTATTCTGTGAACTATTGTTGATCCCGGTGGACTCTCTTGTGGAATTCTGTTTTTTGTTCTTGTTTATTTATTTTTGAGTATCTTTTGAGGCTTTTTATGCTATACCTACCACCTTGTGGATTTACCTTTTTTTTGTCTTGGAGGATTACCTTTGTTCTTGTGGAATTCCTTTTGAGGTTATGGAGTTACATGTTTTCCTGAAGGACTTCACTTTTTACTTCATTAAATACACCGTCTCAAGTACTGCTGTGTCTGCCTCATCTTCTGGGTTCTGCCGACTATTCGTGGCTCAGTTAAGTGACTGTTTCTCACTCCGGAGACCCGGGTTCGTAACCGGGTCCTGACAGCCACTGCTCCAAACCAGCCATAAAAAAGCCAGACTATGGTTTGCAGAGATTGTACTTTTTGGAGAAATGTCCTCTGGTCTGATGAAACAAAAATAGTACTTCTTGGCCATAATGACCATCGTTATGTTTGGAGGAACTTATTGTGGGAAGCTTGTGGAAGGCTACCCAACACGTTTGACCCAAGTTAAACAATTTAAAGGCAATGCTACCAAATACTAATTGAGTGTATGTAAACTTCTGACCCACTGGGAACGTGATGAAAGAAATTAAAGCTGAAATAAATCATTCTCTCTACTATATTATTCTGACATTTCACATTCGTTAAAAAAATGGTGATCATAACTGACCTAAAACAGGGAATTTTTACTAGGATTAAATGTCAGGAATGGGGAACAAATTAGTTTAAATGTATTTGGCTAAGGTGTATGTAAACTTCCGACTTCAAATGTATAAAGCTGTGGCCGTTTAATTATGGCTGTCTATCCCTCTGTGATGGTCTCTCATTTAATTCATACACACATTGCTCCTTTTGTTAGGCACCCAGCTCAAGCTACTTGTGAAAAGGCACAGGGCCTTGCTCCCCACAATGGATTAAACGGGCCATTTGTTGCAGGAAACCTTGCTCTTTAAACTCAGTAGGGAGGGCTCTGTCTTTCTGTCTGGAGCCCTTCAGTAGAGAACACTGACAGGGTTGGACCAAAGCATAGGGGAATGTCAATACCACAGTGTAGCAGGAGAGAGTACAGACCAGGCCTGACCAGGTCCATACAGTACATACACTGTCCATGTCAACCATCATACCTGACATTCATGGTCATTATACACTTGCATTTATATTTGTTTTACTAGACATCATAGTCCAGATCACATCTATGTCCGCTCTTTCATCCAGACAGGCTAGAGAGCTTAGATGGAGGACTGCCTGATCAGGTGTGTGGGGGACCTAACTGGGAAAGATGGGGCCTTTATGGAGGGGAGGAGGTGTGCAAGCACATGACCACAATCCCGGAAAGGCAACTGACACAGCAAATGGTAGTAGCCTTTAAGTTAATAGGCTGCTAGTTAATGTAATTAATTATTTGCTAGTTAATCAAGATAATGGTATGTTAGTTCATATTGTTAATTGGCTGTGAGACATGTACCTCTTTATCTTCCCCTTGGAACATGAAATATTCAGTGGTAACAAAATGGGCTGACACACATCATTACTGTGTCTCAGGAAGCTCCTCCATGTAGCTTGACATATGGCTATACTCAGCCAAAATAAGCACTGTGTTTAGGTTGAAAGGTCACCGGAGCCAGGGGTACGGCTGGGAGTTATAGCACCACTCAGATTATTTATTTTCAGAACTTCTCCAAACTCCTTCAAGGTCAATGCTGCTCCCCCATGGAGAGATAGAGGGACTGATTGATAGTGGTCATTATCACCATGGTGATGTAGCCTACACAACACTCTAAACGGCCTTGTCAAAGCTCAGACATCACCTCCGACAGCGTACACACAGCTGATGGACTGTGTGAGTGAGACGTGCCTGTTCCTACCTGTCCTTTTCTTCCTGTCTGTGATAAGGACCTGCCACATGTCCTCTACCCCTCACCCATTACTCACCTCCCATTAGCCCTGCAAAGACCATGACAGGTGAGGCGGGCCCCGGAGGAGCCACCTTGGAGCCAGAGTTATACAAAATAATGAGTGTGAATGTGTGCCCAGATGTGATTGATGTGCCTGGGGCAGCAGGCAGCGGATGTGGTTGTTCACATGCCCACTACCCTCCACTCAGAGCGACAGCGGGAATAGAAAGGTACCTGAGATAGACAGACTGCAGCCGAGGGATGGCTAGACGCCACATTCTACATTCTGGGGGTAAAAGAGAGGGGGAAAAGATAGAGAAAGGGGATGCAATTAAATCAGTATTCGGTGAGAACATGACCTGAAGGCAACTTCCTCTTTTATTTGATGTCTCTCAGACATGCAGGCTGCTCTTTGTGACCCCACTGAGTACAGCCTTCAGGGGAGGGAAGAGAACTAACACTTTAGCAGGCAGTGTACCACTGTAGAAATGATCTCAACTAAAAGAAACATCTCTATGTGCTACACAGTACAGATAACAAAACATATTGTAAAGAATGTAAATAGGATAAAGTTGTGTCAGGGCTGTGGGGTAGGCTGGACTGGGCTGTTCTGTTCTGGGCTGAGTCGGGCTGTTCTGGTCTGTGAGGAGCCATTGGTGCTGAGTTCTGGTCATGCTGCCAAGCTCCAGTTTAAGATGACGTATCACCCCTGGCTGCTCATTTGCCTTTATATTTCAGCAGTCAGGAGGAGGACTGCTCCCCACAACATCCACATGCTCTTCTATTTGGCTAGCATTACCCATAACCTACAGTAATATACTGTCACGGCTGTCGTTGGTGGAAGATGGAGTAGACCAAAACGCAGCGTGGTAAGTGTTCATGTTGTAAATTTAATAAACTGAACACTGAATACAAACTAACAAAAGAATAAAGGAAAACCGAAGCAGTCCCGTATGATGGAAACACTGTAACAGAAAATAATCACCCACAACTCAAAATGGGAAAACAGGCTACCTAAGTATGGCTCTCAATCAGAGACAACGATAGACAGCTGCCTCTGATTGAGAACCATACCAGGCCAAACACATAGAAAATGAAACCTAGACCTAAATCATAGAATACATCACACCCTGACCAAACTAAAAATAGAAACATACACAGCAATCTACGGTCAGGGCGTAACATATACTTTCAGGTCAAATACAACAAATATATAGACTAATACAGTTGCAGAGAGGACAAGGAATAAATAATGCACGCTCTAGTATGCCCTTCAAGCCGTTCAGAAACAAGTACTCAACAATGCCATGGTATGAAGCAAGTTTGTTTCATAGGGGATTCAAATAGGTAAGATCATTGCGTTTGTGGCTGCAGTCCATCTACAGGCAGCATGTTAATGGATGAGCTCATTCTGCAGAGGTGAGGGCAGTGCTCTGTGCATGGCCTCTCCCGTGTAAAGTCAATTAAACCTGGGGATGGAACGCTGCTCTCAGGTTATGGGTCACCGGGGATCTGGCACCAATCACAGCCTGGATTTAATTCCCATCCGGCCAGGATCATTTCCACTCAGGGGAGGGATCTTCTTTATAAGTCTCTCTCGCTCTCTCTCTCTCTCTCTCTCTCTCTCTCTCTCTCTCTCTCTCTCTCTCTCTCATTTCTTCTCTTTATCTCCCCCTCACTCTCTTTCTCTCTCTGTCTATCTCTCTCTCTTTCTCTCTCTCTCTGTCTATCTTGCTCTCTCTCTCTCCATCTCTCTCGCTGTCTCTCCATGAACATAAATATCAGGCTGGCAGCAACAACAGCTATCTTGTGTCCTACTGTATCACCAACCTTACATGCTAAACATGCTCTCTCATAAAATACATTATCTTATTTTTATTTTATTTTTGAATTTTACCCCTTTTTCTCCCCAATTTCATGGTATCCAATTGTTTTAGTAGCTACTATCTTGTCTCATCGCTACAACTCCCGTACGGGCTTGGGAGAGACAAAGGTTGAAAGTCATGCATCCTCCGATACACAACCCAACCAAGACGCACTACTTCTTAACACAGCGCCATCCAACCCGGAAGCCAGCCGCACCAATGTGTCTGAGGAAACACTGTGCACCTGGCAACCTTGGTTAGCGCGCACTGCGCCCGGCCCACCACAGGAGTCGCTGGTGCGCAATGAGACAAGGATTTCCCTACCGGACAAACCCTCCCTATCCCGGACGACGCCGCCCCACAGACCTCCCGGTTGTGGCCGGTTACAACAGAGCCTGGGCGCGAACCCAGAGTCTCTGGTGGCACAGCTGGCGCTGCAGTACAGTGCACTTAACCACTGCGCCACCGTGGATGTCCATAAATAAAATACATTATCGACTGGAATGGTAAATTACATTTGGATTGGGTGATATATCCCGTTCCACAAAGTTTCACAACACATCACAGAAAAGGTGACATTTGTTTAATGTTTATGAGTTGTGTAGTTTCACAGTGCTAACTTGGCTCTGACATTCAGGAAGAGGAATAGGTGCGTACGGCGCCCAGGGGTGTGTTAGTATGGCTGAAGCCCTCCATAGTGCCAGGTAGCTACCTAGCCTTGCTTAGCAGCACTCTCTCTCTCTCTCTGAATTATTCATCTTCACAACAGAACCACTTAAAATGCTGCAGCGTCGAGAGGGGAGGGAAGTGCACACCTTGCAACTCAAAGGCCTTTTTTCACACACTTTAATCCTTCCTCTCTGTATCCCTCTCTCATTTATTATCTCTCTCTCTCTCTCTCTCTCTCTCTCTCTCTCTCTCTCTCTCTCTCTCTCTCGTGCTGCTTTGGTTTACCATGAAAAGCCTTCTAAATTCACCCATAATGGAAATTGATTTGGCGAACAATAACATCACATCACAATAGAATGCTTATGGAAGTGGAATTTAAGCTTTAAGCCTGCTGCCCATCGCTGAGTGAGAAGAACTGATAAAACCAGTTGGCTGGCTCTTAAAGCTTCAAATGTTAATTTACTCCATCACTTTCCACTTCTTCCCCTGCTTGCCAGCAAAATAAATGGGATGAGTGAGATAGGTGTCTTATTACCTGCTTATTCTATCAAAGAGAAATAGAGGAGTATCCAGTCATGTGTAGAACTGTACTGCAAGTAAGAATGAATACAGGCTTTTTCTCCTCTGGTTGTGTGAATAGGATTGCTGGAGCGCTATACTATGTGAATATATACGACAGGGTAGTCAATATAAATACATCAGCATACATTATTATTGTATGCTCATTGTCAATAACTTGTCAATAATCAACTGACTGGCTTTCTTGATGTCTATAGTATTCTCTCTGGTATGCAATCTGGTTTCCGCTCAGGTTATGGATATGTTATATATAGCCCTTAATTCTAAGCAATGTTGTGCTGCTATTTTTATTGACTTGGCCAAAGCTTTTGATACGGTAGACCATTCCATTCTTGTGGGCCGGCTAAGGAGTATGGTGTCCCTGAGGGGTCTTTGGCCTGGTTTGCTAACTACCTCTCTAAAAGAGTGCAGTGTATAAAGTCACAACATCTGCTGTCTCAGCTACTGCCTGTCAACAAGGGTGTACACCAAGGCTCGATCCAAGGCCCAACGCTCTTCTCAATTTACATTAACAACATAGCTCAGGTAGTAGGAAGCGCTCTCATCCATTTATATGCAGATGATACAGTCTTACACTGAGCTGGCCCCTCCCCGGATTTTGTGTTAAACACCCTACAACAAAGCTTTCTTAGTTTCCAACAAGCTTTCTCTACCCTTAACCTTGTTCTGAACACCTCCAAAAAAAGGCAATTTGGTTTGGTAAGAAGAATGCCCCTCTCCCCACCGGTGTGATTACTACCTCTGAGGGTTTGGACCTCATACAAGTACTTGGGAGTATGGCTAGACAGTACATTGTCCTTCTCTCAGCACATATCAAAGCTGCAGTCTAAAGTTGAATCTAGACTTGGTTTCCTCTATTGTAATCGCTACTGTTTCACCCCAGCTGCCAAACTAACCCTGATTCAGATGACCATCCTACCCAAGCTAGATTACGGAGACGTAATTTATAGATCGGCAGGTAAGGGTGCTCTCGAGCGGCTAGATGTTCTTTACCATTCAGCCATCAGATTTGCCACCAATGCTCCTTATAGGACACATCACTGCACTCTATACTCCTCTGTAAACTGGTCATCTCTGTATACCCGTCGCAAGATCCACTGGTTGATGCTTATTTATAAAACCCTCTGAGACCTCACATCCCCCTATCTGAGATCTACTGCAGCCCTCATCCTCCACATACAGCACCCGTTCTGCCAGTCACATTCTGTTAAAAGTCCCCAAAGCACACACATCCCTGGGTCGCTCCTCTTTTCAGTTCGCTTCGGCTAGCGACTGGAACAAGCCGCAACAAACACTCCAACTGTACAGTTTTATCTCAATCTCTTAATTCAAAGACTCAATCATGGACACTCTTACTGACAATTGTAGCTGCTTTGTGTGATGTATTGTTGTCTCTACCTTCTTTCCCTTTGTGCTGTTGTCTGTGCCCAATAATGTTTGTACCCTGTGCTGCTGCCATGTTGTGTTGCTACCATGTTGTTGTCATTTTGTGTTACTACCATGCTGTGTTGTCATCTGTTGCTGCCTTGCTATGTTTTTGTCTTAGGTCTCTCTTTATGTAGTGTTGTGTTGTCTTAGGTCTCTCTTTATGTAGTGTTGTGGTGTCTCTCTTGTCGTCATGTGTGTTTTGTCCTAATAGTTGTATTGAATTTATTTTTATTTTTAATCTCACCCCCTTGTCCCTGCATGACTTTTGCCTTTTAGTAGGCCGTCAATGTAAATACGAATTTGTTCTTAACTGACTGGCCTAGTTAAATAAAGGTTAAATAAAAAGTACAAAAATTGAACGAGTTGGGGTCAGCATGTCACAAGGCCTTGGCCTTTGCTTGTTTAGCATTGAACGCTCGTTGTGTCCTGGTTATTTATTATTCACAAACAGAAACCATTCTGCTCTTATCAAAGTGAATCGATTGAAATAGTGTAAAACATGCAGCATTTTAACAGCGGTAAACATAACGGTAGACAGACAACGTGGCGTGGCGTTGGCTGGCCATCAGCAGATATGGATTTACGGGGTCAGTCTTGCTGAGGTGAGAAAGGGAAGTGAATGGGCAAGGAGAGGGGGCGTAGAGCATGACTGGACTTCCTCTTCCTGATTCACGTTTCCTGTCGTCTCCACGGTGACCCCATCAGCTGAACTAAGAATGTCACTGTACCCTGCGATTACATCTGCGCCCCTGACTAATAGATTCATCTAAACAATCTAAACTAATTGAGAGGTCCTATAGATACGCCCTGCACTTCAGAGGCCTGTGGTGACACAGACAGGAACAGGAGGCAATAAACAGTAGAGTGAGGGGGAAGAAACGACAGAATAAGGAAAAGATAGTGTCTGTCTGAGATATCCATCAGTGTGTTGCCATAACGAAATTGGATGAAGTTTAGTTAACATTCTTATTTGTATTTTCTGTGTGTGTGTGTGTGTGTGTGTGTGTGTGTGTGTGTGTGTGTGTGTGTGTGTGTGTGTGTGTGTGTGTGTGTGTGTGTGTGTGTGTGTGTGTGTGTGTGTGTGTGTGTGTGTGTGTGTGTGTGTGTGTGTGTGTGTGTGTGTGTGTGTGTGTGTGTGTGTGTGTGTGTGTGTAGTTTTATGTTGCATTTATGTTAAATACGTATTTAATTACTTCTGAACTACAATCCATTGTAATTTGTAACAAGATACTTCGAGACCTGTAATTTGTATTTTCAAAATACAAAATACTTTTCTATACCATTTTTTTTGCGGTTCACAGTTTTGTGGCCCCATTTCACCCTGCATTGGTATCATAAGTCTGATGACAATATGGTGTGATAAGACTGTCTTATAAATGTAAATGTCAAAATATATTATTTTGAGCTCCGTCCCCCAAAACAAGGCCAATTAATAATGCCCAGTGTGCTTTGCAAGTGTTTATTTGTACATTTACATTTTGGTCATTTAGCAGACTCTCATATCCAGAGCGACTTAGTCACTGAATTCAACTAAGGTAGATAAACAACGACAAATCAAAGTCATAGCAAGTACAATGTTTTTAGAACCGTTACTGAAAATGCTGTTTTAGTGAAGCAGTGTATTTAAAAATGTATTTTGTATTTGGAAAATTTGGTAAAATACTAATTAGCATCTTGTATTTCAATTTGATACATTTTCTTCAGAGTATTTTGTAATGGCAACAAGATAGTATATTATCCCATCTCTGTGTGCGTGCGTGCGTGTGTGTGTGTAACAAATGAGGAAAAGGACTTCGGAGCCCTTTACAATAATAGTTGAAGAAACTGGCATATTTATTGTAGGCATATTATCGTAGGCAAATTTATCATAAAGCTCTTCAAATGAATGACAGCTGAACACATGAAGTCATTAACCATTCTCACTACTGTACCCATCACAGCCACAGCACACTGCAGGCATAATGACTTGTCTCTTTGTAACGCTTTATTTTCAGATGTCTAACTGTTGTCTTCGGCATTAGCCAGGGACAGGCAACTCTTCAAACACAGTGGGAAGGTGTCTGTCGTCTGTCTGGCGCTAACTAACACCAACGGACCTTTCATCACAGTGGAAGGTGTCTGTCGTCTGTCTGGCGCTAACTAACACCAACGGACCTTTCATCACAGTGGAAGGTGTCTGTCGTCTGTCTGGCGCTAACTAACACCAACTGACCTTTCATCACAGTGGAAGGTGTCTGTCGTCTGTCTGGCGCTAACTAACACCAACTGACCTTTCATCACAGTGGAAGGTGTCTGTCGTCTGTCTGGCGCTAACTAACACCAACTGACCTTTCATCACAGTGGAAGGTGTCTGTCGTCTGTCTGGCGCTAACTAACACCAACGGACCTTTCATCACAGTGGAAGGTGTCTGTCGTCTGTCTGGCGCTAACTAACACCAACGGACCTTTCATCACAGTGGAAGGTGTCTGTCGTCTGTCTGGCGCTAACTAACACCAACGGACCTTTCATCACAGTGGAAGGTGTCTGTCGTCTGTCTGGCGCTAACTAACACCAACGGACCTTTCATCACAGTGGAAGGTGGCTCTAATGGCCGTGTCATATTTGACTTCACCCCGGGAGAGGCTGGTCGACATGCAGGCTGGGTCACGGCAGGCCTTAGGGCGATGTCTTGCTCCCGGACGTTCACACTGTTTCTTGTGAATGCTAATAAGTTATGTTGGGTGGACGAGGCGAAGGCAGGCGTCTAATTGGCAGCTCATCTCTGTTCTCCTGCTTCGTGCCCTGACTGCCCTGTGGACAGTGTCAGCTAACGTTATATTAACATGGTAGGGTTTGACTCTTGTGACATTTCAAGACCAGGGTTCAATCAACGCCTTAGCGACTCATTTAAAATAAAGTAATGAAGAAATTGCATCAACAGCATTTCATCACCAAAGACAACTTTGATGCTTAGTGGCTTGAAGAGTGCAATGTCAACAAGACCATTCTAGCCAAACTGATCAGAATAGACGGATGGGGGTGTATGAAGACCTGACAACAATCAATGTTTTTAGTTCTGTATTGGCTTGTGCATATCTTTCTTTTATTTATTTTTATTTCACCTTTATTTTACCAGGTTGGCCAGTTGAGAACAAGTTCTCATTTACAACTGCGACCTGGTCAAGATAAAGCAAAGCAGTGCGACACAACAACACTGAGTTACACATGGAATAAACAAACACAAATACAAATACAGTCAATAACACAATAGTAAAGTCTATTTACAGTGTGTGCAAATGAAGTCAGATTAGGGAGGTAAGGTAATAAATAGGCCATAGTGGTCTGACATATCGACTCAAACCCTGCTGAGTATGAAGCAATCATGCATAACCACATCTGGTATTATAAGCAACATTGTCATTTACACTGCTTGAAATAGGTGCCGATACTCATTTTGGGTGCCGGTCCTTTTTATATTTAGGTGCTAATATTCTATAAGAGGAACAGGAGCTCAAGTACTAGAACATTTGAGGTGCCGGTACTCAGTTCGGTGAGCTCCTGCCCAAGTCAAGAACTGGTCATTTACAGTATTCTGCCCCCTTGAACTTTGCGACCTTTTGCCACATTTCAGGCTTCAAACATAAAGATATAAAACTGTATTGTTTTGTGAAGAATCAACAACAAGTGGGACACAATCATGAAGTGGAACGACATTTATTGGATATTTCAAACTTTTTTAACAAATCAAAAACTGAAAAATTGGGCGTGCAAAATTATTCAGCCCCCTTAAGTTAATACTTTGTAGCGCCACCTTTTGCTGTGATTACAGCTGTAAGTCGCTTGGGGTATGTCTCTATCAGTTTTGCACATCGAGAGACTGAAATTTCTTCCCATTCCTCCTTGCAAAACAGCTTGAGCTCAGTGAGGTTGGATGGAGAGCATTTGTGAACAGGAGTTTTCAGTTCTTTCCACAGATTCTAGATTGTATTCAGGTCTGGACTTTGACTTGGCCATTCTAACACCTGGATATGTTTATTTTTTAACCATTCCATTGTAGATTTTGCTTTATGTTTTGGATCATTGTCTTGATGGAAGACAAATCTCCGTCCCAGTCTCAGGTCTTTTGCAGATTCCATCAGGTTTTCTTCCAGAATGGTCCTGTATTTGGCTCCATCCATCTTCCCATCAATTTTAACCATCTTCCCTGTCCCTGCTGAAGAAAAGCAGGCCCAAACCATGATGCTGCCACCACCATGTTTGACAGTGGGGATGGTGTGTTCAGGGTGATGAACTGTGTTGCTTTTACGCCAAACATAACATTTTGCATTGTTGCCAAAAAGTTCAATTTTGGTTTCATCTCACCAGAGCACCTTCTTCCACATGTTTTGGTGTGTCTCCCAGGTGGCTTGTGGTAAACTTTAAACGACACTTTTTATGGATATCTTTAAGAAATGGTTTTCTTCTTGCCACTCTTCCATAAAGGCCAGATTTGTGCAATATACGACTTGTTGTCCTATGGACAGAGTCTCCCACCTCAGCTGTAGATCTCTGCAGTTCATCCAGAGTGATCATGGGCCTCTTGGCTGCATCTCTGATCAGTCTTCTCCTTGTATGAGCTGAAAGTTTAGAGGAACGCCCAGGTCTTGGTAGATTTGCAGTGGTCTTATACTCCTTCCATTTCAATATTATGGCTTGCACAGTGCTCCTTGGGATGTTTAAAGATTGGGAAATCTTTTTGTATACAAATCCAGCTTTAAACTTCTTCACAACAGTATCTCGGACCTGCCTGGTTTGTTCCTTGTTCTTCATGATGCTCTCTGCGCTTTTAACGGACCTCTGAGACTATCACAGTGCAGGTGCATTTATACGGAGACTTGATTACACACAGGTGGATTGTATTTATTATCATAAGTCATTTAGGTAAACATTGGTGTCACGGTTTTCTGTATGGGAAAGAGAGTCGGACCAAAATGAGGCGTGTAGATTGCGATCCAATTTCAGTTTATTCAACTGAAGCAACACGAATCGAAATACAAACACTACAAAACAATAAACGTAACGAAAACCGAAACAGCCTAATACTGGTGCACATACACACAGAAAAAGGACATCAAGACACTAAGGACAATCACCCACAAAACCCAACACCAAACAGGCTACCTAAATATGGTTCCCAATCAGAGACAATGACGAACACCTGCCTCTGATTGAAAACCATATCAAACATAGAACTAGACAAACTAGACATGTAACATAGGATGCCCACCCAGCTCACACCCTGACCAACCAAAACATAGAAACATACAAAGCAAACTATGGTCAGGGTGTGACAATTGGATCATTCAGAGATCCTCACTGAACTTCTGGAGAGAGTTTGCTGCACTGAAAGTAAAGGGGCTGAATAATTTTGCACGCCCGATTTTTCCGTTTTTGATTTGTTAAAAAAGTTTGAAATATCCAATAAATGTCGTTCCACTTCATGATTGTGTCCCACTTGTTGTTGATTCTTCACACAAAAAAATACAGTTTTATATCTTTATGTTTGAAGCCTGAAATGTGGCAAAAGGTCGCAAAGTTCAAGGGGGCCGAATACTTTCGCAAGGCACTGTATTAATAGCAGACAGGATGGAGCTATTTTGAGAATGCTGATACTCATGGTCCATATTCTACCATCCTGTTTTTCAGAAAAGTAATGGCCTCAGTGCATGAGAACTCTGAGAAGTGTCTCTTTACTTTAGTTTGCTACTTTACAGGTATTGCCTGTAACCGCCCCTTGGCCAGGTACCAAAGTTATTTGATATTTCTGTGGTGGTGTGAGGAGTCATTACTCTCCTCCCTCTGGCAGAATGACTCGAGGCAAGCAGAGATGGAGATAATAACTGAGTGGGAGGGAACAAAATGAAGGAGAGACAGCAGGGTCAGACAACTGTCTGAGGGGTACCAAAATGACAAAACCACCCTGGTAACTTTTGGTTGGCTCTTCCCCTGTGGCGTGGCTGATGAGGTGTGGTAAGGTGTTAATAGGATGTTGACCTGGTCCTAGCCCTCCCTGTCACTCATACAGTACATCATTACTGTTTCTAGAGACAGAGAGGGTCTGACAAGAAGCTCCAGAGAGACGATGATGATGATGATGGTCCCTAATAGACAACCAACAACTTCAGAGGAGGAGAGTTCAGAGCACCATTACTACAGTACATCTGTGTTGGGCAGTGCAGATACGCGTTATCTGTGTTATACACACACTCACAGAAACTCACAGGCATATCGTGCAAGTTTAGATGACCGCTGGGTAATTAAACATGATGTTACCTGCCCAGTTAGCAGCGAGGGTTCCAAGGGAGCACTTGAGTGTGTGAATGGTTTGGACTGATGCTTATTAACTCTAATGTAAGCTCTAATTAGCCGACAGAGATACTTTAGTCAAATGACCCAAGGTCATGCTGACGACCAAAACAACCTGTTTACTGGGATGCTACTGCATGTTGAATCCCATTCAGTCTGCTTTTTGGTCTGTTAGGTTTGGACCAATGTGTTTTGACATTGACAGATTACTGTCTATGCTGGGACATACTGCTGATGTTGATATTCTCCAGTCATGCAGGCTGGGTCCATATTGGTCTCTATACACTCGGGTATTTCTGTCACTATGCTATCAACCGGAGCCATCCCTGGTACAGTTAAGCCCAGTCCCAGTCAGAGACAGACACCGAGACACGAGTACCTGCAAACCAAGAGTGATTTCTCCATGAATATGTATCCCCCGTCTCTGGGCTGTGGCAGCTCTTAGCCCCTGATGTATCATTTAGATAGATGAATATCTGTGGAAGGAGGGAGCTGCTCTACTGAGGAGAAGGGGGTGTCCGTACTCCCTTTCTACCCACATCCTTCTATCACCATAACACTGTCCACCTGGACAATTACTCATGTCCATAGAAGCACTCATACACTGGCCATCAGGGTTGGGGAGTAACGGATTACATGTAAGGGATTAACTAAAAACGATAACTGTAATCTGTTACGTTGCCAGCAAAAATATTGTAATCATATTACAGATCATTTAGAAAAACTAGATGACTTAGACTGGAGGATTACTTTTAAATTCAGAAAGCATGTTTCGGAAAAAAATCTTTGACTTAGAGGATTACTTTTAAATTCAGAAAGCATGTTTGCGGAAAAAAATCTTTGACACTTCTCTTTCCTCAATGACATTCAAATCAGCATTGAAAAAAGGCTCAAGTTTAAGTTTGTTCCACCTGAGTGAGTTTGATGGATCACGGGAAAAGAGCAGGAATAGGCTTTTGTAGACTGTCTTCCAATGTTGCGATTGCTGTCAGCATCCAAAGATGATCACATGTTAATAAACGCAATGAGATAAGGATGGCAGCAGTGGTGTAGTCTACAACGATACGGATATATCTTACTATTGATATCTACATAGCTCATTGATGTGAATCACACTGCTGCTCTCTCATTTAGCCATTTGCGCCTTACGGATTGTGGTTGTTGTGGATGGCAGTTCACAAATCTGAATGTGTATTTGAACCCAATAATGGTTGATTTCAAGAACTTTAAGCTTCCTATCAATCATTGTTTTTGAAACCAGTGGACAGCCAATGAAAAATGCGCTCTTTCAAAAGCCGCATAGAGAGGACCCAAGCCTATGGAATAAAAGTGGGGCTTTTATTGCTCAATCTAATTCATGCTGATAAAAATAAATATCCATAGTCCTAATGGACACATGCTGAAACGTGCACACTTTTGATAGACTTAAAGGGGCAATCTGTAGTTGCTACTGTCACTCCCTGATCTGGTTCACCTGTCCTTGTGATTGTCTCCACCCCCTCCAGGTGTCGCTTTTTATCCCCGGTGTATATATCCCTGTGTTTCCTGTCTCTCTGTGCCAGTTTGTCTTGTTTGCCAAGTCAACCAGGGTTTTCCTTCCTCATATTTTTCCCCAATCTCTGTTTGTTCCTAGTCCTCCTGGTTTTGACCCTTGCCTGTCCTGACTCTGCACCCACCTGCCTGACCACTCTGCCTGTTCTGACTACCAGCCTGCCTATCCCCTTGTACTGTTTTGGACTCGGATCTGGTTTCTGACCCCTGCCTGGCCTGACCTCGAGACTGTCTATCGTCTGGTACTGTTTGGACTCTGACCTGGTTTATAAACTCTTGCCTGTCCCCGACCTGCCTTTGCCTACTCCATTTGTTATAATACATTTCAAGGCTCTACCATCTGCCTCCTCTGTCTGCATTTGGGTCTCGCCTTGTGCCCTCATAGCTACATCCATTGTTGGACTTATAAATGATATACACACTACCGTTCATGAGTTTTGGGTCACTTAGAAATGTCCTTGTTTTTGAAAGAAAAGCAAAAAAAATGTGTCCATTAAAATAACATCAAATTGATCAGAAATACAGTGTAGACATTGTTAATGTTGTAAATGACTACCGTAGCTGGAAACAGCAGATTTTTAATGGAATGTCTATGTAGGCGTACAGAGGCCAATTATCAGCAACCATCACTCCTGTGTTCCAATGGCACGTTAGCTAATCCAAGTTTATCATTTTAAAAGGCTAATTGATCATTTAAAAAACCCTTTTCCAATTATATATAAGTTTTCAGCAGTGCTCAAAGCATGCCATTCCGTGAGCGCAGCATTTTCTTTCCAACTCGAGTCAATGAGCCTAATCAGTCATCATGACAACAAAATCATAAACAACAGAGTAGGAATGGCTAATAAGTCCTTAGTTTTGGGGTTACAATTTGGCTAATCTTTACTACTATATTTCCAAGTCCTATTCTTGAAGATCAAGGGGTCTAACATTTATTGGAATGACTGGAATTCTGATAGACTTTGGTTTTTAATGTAAAGATATCATTTTATCATATTATTGTATGCAGTAGAAAGCGATGGGTTAGAAGAAGCCTGCAGAACCAACCCATAAAGTAAAATGTAACATCCAGCTATGTAAACTATAACATCCATATATGACCAGCTATGTAAACTATAACATCCATATATGACCAGCTATGTAAACTATAACATCCATATATGACCAGCTATGTAAACTATAACATCCATATATGACCAGCTATGTAAACTATAACATCCATATATGACCAGCTATGTAAACTATAACATCCATATATGACCAGCTATGTAAACTATAACATCCATATATGACCAGCTATGTAAACTATAACATCCATATATGACCAGCTATGTAAACTATAACATCCATATATGACCAGCTATGTAAACTATAACATCAATATATGACCAGCTATGTAAACTATAACATCCATATATGACCAGCTATGTAAACTATAACATCCATATATGACCAGCTATGTAAACTATAACATCCATATATGACCACTATCTATAACATCCATATATGACCAGCTATGTAAACTATAACATCCATATATGACCAGCTATGTAAACTATAACATCCATATATGACCAGCTATGTAAACTATAACATCCATATATGACCAGCTATGTAAACTATAACATCCATATATGACCAGCTATGTAAACTATAACATCCATATATGACCAGCTATGTAAACTATAACATCCATATATGACCAGCTATGTAAACTATAACATCCATATATGACCAGCTATGTAAACTATAACATCCATATATGACCAGCTATGTAAACTATAACATCCATATATGACCAGCTATGTAAACTATAACATCCATATATGACCAGCTATGTAAACTATAACATCCATATATGACCAGCTATGTAAACTATAACATCCATATATGACCAGCTATGTAAACTATAACATCCATATATGACCAGCTATGTAAACTATAACATCCATATATGACCAGCTATGTAAACTATAACATCCATATATGACCAGCTATGTAAACTATAACATCCATATATGACCAGCTATGTAAACTA
Source organism: Oncorhynchus gorbuscha (assembly GCF_021184085.1). Taxonomy (NCBI): domain Eukaryota; kingdom Metazoa; phylum Chordata; class Actinopteri; order Salmoniformes; family Salmonidae; genus Oncorhynchus; species Oncorhynchus gorbuscha. The sequence goes on along the minus strand of NC_060188.1, from coordinate 10,955,708 downwards.
TAACATCCATATATGACCAGCTATGTAAACTATAACATCCATATATGACCAGCTATGTAAACTATAACATCCATATATGACAGCTATGTAAACAGCATCCATATATGACCAGCTATAAACTATAACATCCATATATGACCAGCTATGTAAACTATAACATCCATATATGACCATCCTATATAAACTATAACATCCATATATGACCAGCTATGTAAACTATAACATCCATATATGACCAGCTATGTAAACTATAACATCCATATATGACCAGCTATGTAAACTATAACATCCATATATGACCAGCTATGTAAACTATAACATCCATATATGACCAGCTATGTAAACTATAACATCCATATATGACCAGCTATGTAAACTATAACATCCATATATGACCAGCTATGTAAACTATAACATCCATATATGACCAGCTATGTAAACTATAACATCCATATATGACCAGCTATGTAAACTATAACATCCATATATGACCAGCTATGTAAACTATAACATCCATATATGACCAGCTATGTAAACTATAACATCCATATATGACCAGCTATGTAAACTATAACATCCATATATGACCAGCTATGTAAACTATAACATCCATATATGACCAGCTATGTAAACTATAACATCCATATAAACTACTATAACATCCATATATGACCAGCTATGTAAACTATAACATCCATATATGACCAGCTATGTAAACTATAACATCCATATATGACCAGCTATGTAAACTATAACATCCATATATGACCAGCTATGTAAACTATAACATCCATATATGACCAACTATAACATCCATATATGACCAGCTATGTAAACTATAACATCCATATATGACCAGCTATGTAAACTATAACATCCATATATGACCAGCTATGTAAACTATAACATCCATATATGACCAGCTATGTAAACTATAACATCCATATATGACCAGCTATGTAAACTATAACATCCATATATGACCAGCATATATGACCAGCTATGTAAACTATAACATCCATATATGACCAGCTATGTAAACTATAACATCCATATATGACCAGCTATCCATATATGACCAGCTATGTAAACTATAACATCCATATATGACCAGCTATGTAAACTATAACATCCATATATGACCAGCTATGTAAACTATAACATCCATATATGACCAGCTATGTAAACTATAACATCCATATATGACCAGCTAAACTATAAACTATAACATCCATATATGACCAGCTATGTAAACTATAACATCCATATATGACCAGCTATGTAAACTATAACATCCATATATGACCAGCTATGTAAACTATAACATCCATATATGACCAGCTATGTAAACTATAACATCCATATATGACCAGCTATGTAAACTATAACATCCATATATGACCAGCTATGTAAACTATAACATCCATATATGACCAGCTATGTAAACTATAACATCCATATATGACCATATATGTAAACTATAACATCCATGACCAGCTATGTAAACTATAACATCCATATATGACCAGCTATGTAAACTATAACATCCATATATGACCAGCTATGTAAACTATAACATCCATATATGACCAGCTATGTAAACTATAACATCCATATATGACCAGCTATGTAAACTATAACATCCATATATGACCAGCTATGTAAACTATAACATCCATATATGACCAGCTATGTAAACTATAACATCCATATATGACCAGCTATGTAAACTATAACATCCATATATGACCAGCTATGTAAACTATAACATCCATATATGACCAGCTATGTAAACTATAACATCCATATATGACCAGCTATGTAAACTATAACATCCATATATGACCAGCTATGTAAACTATAACATCCATATATGACCAGCTATGTAAACTATAACATCCATATATGACCAGCTATGTAAACTATAACATCCATATATGACCAGCTATGTAAACTATAACATCCATATAAACTATAACATCCATATATGACCAGCTATGTAAACTATAACATCCATATATGACCAGCTATATAAACTATACCACATCCATATATGACCAGCTATGTAAACTATAACATCCATATATGACCAGCTATGTAAACTAATCCTATGACCAGCTATCCATCCATATGACCAGCTATGTAAACTATAACATCCATATATGACCAGCTATGTAAACTATAACATCCATATATGACCAGCTATGTAAACTATAACATCCATATATGACCAGCTATGTAAACTATAACATCCATATATGACCAGCAGTAAACTATAACATCCATATATGACCAGCTATGTAAACTATAACATCCATATATGACCAGCTATGTAAACTATAACATCCATATATGACCAGCTATGTAAACTATAACATCCATATATGACCAGCTATGTAAACTATAACATCCATATATGACCAGCTATGTAAACTATAACATCCATATATGACCAGCTATGTAAACTATAACATCCATATATGACCAGCTATGTAAACTATAACATCCATATATGACCAGCTATGTAAACTATAACATCCATATATGACCAGCTATGTAAACTATAACATCCATATATGACCAGCTATGTAAACATCCATATATGACCAGCTATGTAAACTATAACATCCATATATGACCAGCTATGTAAACTATAACATCCATATATGACCAGCTATGTAAACTATAACATCCATATATGACCAGCTATGTAAACTATAACATCCATATATGACCAGCTATGTAAACTATAACATCCATATATGACCAGCTATGTAAACTATAACATCCATATATGACCAGCTATGTAAACTATAACATCCATATATGACCAGCTATGTAAACTATAACATCCATATATGACCAGCTATGTAAACTATAACATCCATATATGACCAGCTATGTAAACTATAACATTCATTTATCCTTCAATAGATGCCATTCAATTGGTAACATACATTCTTGTCTTATTCTTATGCCTCTTAAGGGGAAAGTAATCTAAAAGTATGAATGTTATCAGATTATGTTATTGAGTTTGGGTAATCCAAAAGTTACGTTACTGATTACAATTTTGGAGAGAGACTAGTAACTGTAACTGATGGCATTTAGAAAGTAACCTACCCAACCCTGCTGGTCATGGAAAAGCCCTCTATTAAGAAGACTGAATGTATTCATACCCCTTGACTTATTCCACATTTTGTTATGTTACAGACTGAATTCAAAATGGATTAAATATTTTTTTTAATCACACCCATCTGCACACAATACCCCATAATGACAAAATGAAAACATGTTTTTATTAATGTTTGCAAATGTATTGAAAATGAAATACAGAAATATCTTATTTACATAGGTTTTGCCTGTGCTTAGTGCTATTCCTATTACTATTATAAATTTTTTCCTTCCCAATTTTGTCATATCCAAATGCGATCCAATTACGATCTTGTCTCATTGCTGCAACTCCCCAATGGGCTCGGAAGAGGCAAAGATCGAGTCATCCCTCCACCGAAACATGATGCGCCAAACTGTGCTTCTTAACACCCTCAAGCTTAACCCAGAAGCCAGCCGCACCAATGTATCGGAGGAAACACCGTTCAGCTGACAACCGAAGTCAGCCTGTAGGTGGCCAGTCAACCACAAGGAGTCGCTAGTGCGATGAGCCAACTAAAGCTTCCCTGACCAAACTCTCCCCTAACCCGGACAACGCTGAGCCAATTGTGCGCCGCCCTATGGGACTCCCGATCACGGCCGGTTATGACACAGCCTGGGATCGAACCCCAGGCTGTAGTGATACCGCAGACCGCTGCGCAACGCGGGAGGCCCATATTCTATTTACTTTTAACTTTAAAAAGTCCCTAGTCGTTGCCAGTGACAAGGATAAAATGATGCAGCCACCACCATGGTCGAAAATATGAAGAGTGGTACTCAGTGATGGGTTGTATTGGATTTGCCCCAAACACAACACTTTGTATTCAGGACATAGAGTTCATTTCTTTAACACATTTTTTGCAATTTTACTTTTGTGCCTTATTGCAAACAGGATGCATGTTTTGGAATACTTTCATTCTGTACAGGTTTCCTTCTTTTCACTGATATTTAGGTTAGTATTGTGGAGTAACTACAATGTTGTTGATCCATCCTCAGTTTTCCCCTATCCCAGCCATTACACTCTGTAATTGTTGGCTTCATGGTGAAATCCCTGAGCGGTTTCCTTCTTCACGGCAACTGAGTTAGGAAGGACACCTGTATATTTGTAGTGACTGGTTGTATTGATACACCATCCAAAGTGTAATTAATAACTGCACCATGCTCAAACAGATATTCAATGTCTGCTTTGTTTTACCCATCTACCAATAGGTGCCCTTCTTTGTGAGGCATTGGAAAATCTCCCTTGTCTTTGCGGTTGAATCTGTATTTGAAATTCACTGCTCAACTGAGGGACCTTACGGACAATTGTATGTGTGGGGTACAGAGATGAGGTAGTCATTCAAACATCATATTAAACACTATTATTGCACACAGAGTGAGTACAACGTATTATGTGACTTGTTAACTTGTTAAGCAAATTTGTACTCCTGAACTTATTTAGGATTGCCATAGCAAAGGGGTTGAATGCTTATTGACATTTCAGCTTTTCATTTTTAATTACTTAGTAAACATTTTTTATTACTTAGTAAACATTCCATTAAGACATTGTGGTATTGTGTGTGGGCCACTGAAACAAAATGTAACCATTTTAAATTCAGGCTGTAACACAACAAAATGAGGGAAAAGTCAAGGGCTGTGAATACTTTCTGAAGGCCCTGTAACTGTAACCATTCTGAGCTCCCAGAACCACACTGATCCCAGACCGGAACATAGAAGGGCAGATAGGCCACTGCTTCTATCCAATAAGAAGGCTTGGAGTGTGTGACCTTGTTGAAGATGTTCAAACAACATTCTATTCCTCCGTCCTTCTCTGATTGGTGAGGGAAAGGAAGGTGGGCTGAGGGTTGTTATGGTGATTATTATCCATGAGCAGGGACCTCCCAACACCCATCTAATTTACGTGTGTACATCTTTTACACACCTGTCTCTCAATAAGCTGCACTGATTCTGCATTTTACACCTGTCTAGTATTCATATAAACCTCAAAGTCGCTATCTAGCACAGTGGTGTGACATATAACTGTGCCGATTTGTTTGATTGAATGAGAGGCAAAAGTTCAGTTATTACCAAGACAAATCTGAGCTTTCCCTATGCATTCCTTCTCATAATGGCATCTCAACAGTTTTCCTTGAACTGTTAACAATGTACTGAAAATGGGGATGGCGAATGCAGGTTTTTCCTCCCATGAACTCCATGCCACTAATGGCAGAGTGAGCACCGCTTTTAAGTGATTACAGGATAAAGTGCCCATGCTGTTTTCAATTCTCTACTTTCCTTTAAGGCCTAATCTGGCCCTACTTTACCCAATATAGGAGCTGAAAAGTGCTTTCTCCACCTGACCGGAGCAGAGTGGAGCTGCAGAAAGCCTGTTATTAGCTGTTCTTCAGAGAGCGACGGCTCCACAGCCTGTAATGCTTCTGCACATCCAGCCACTTGAAGGGAGAGGGAACAACAGCCACATGCTCCATTACACTGAAATGAAAGGATTTGTCTCCAATGTGGCCCATTGCCGTGCCATAAAGTGTATGCTCGTAAACACATTTTTAAAAGGCACAAGGTGCCTCTTCCAATTTTTGGTAATCATAGGAGAATGTGTTAGAAGGTTGTTGTGTGCGCTTGGGATTGATCATGGATTTCTATCAAGGGCAACCAAGGGACAAATCAACATGTTGTGTTCCTCGTCTCCACATGAATCCTTAATACTTAACTTTTGTTACCAGCTCTGTTGTTGTCATTTGAATTAGCCTGTAGGCCGTTACAATCATTATCATATCGAGTTCAGCCTGCTGATATCCTAATGCATTTAGAAGGCTATAAGGACAGTTCTTCCCTAAACCGCCTCAGGGAATGTCATGGTACCAGTTTATGATTAGTTAATATCTCTCTCTCTCTCTCTCTCTCTCTCTCTCTCTCTCTCTCTCTCTCTCTCTCTCTCTCTCTCTCTCTCTCTCTCTCTCTCTCTCTCTCTCTCTCTCTCTCTCTCTCTCTCTCTCTCTCTCTCTCTCTCTCTCTTTCTTTCTCTGCAGGTGTTCACCAGGTATGGGAAGTGTTACATGTTCAATGCAGCGGAGGAGGGGAAGACGCTGCGGACCACCATGAAGGGAGGGACGGGGAACGGCCTGGAGATTATGCTGGACATCCAGCAGGACGAGTACCTACCCGTGTGGGGCGACACAGGTAGGCCCAACTACACCATACCTGACCCTCTCCATCCAAGTCACAATGTATCCATGTAGAGGGTGTTCAATCTGACTGTGTGGAGTTGACGACTGGTGTCCCCCAAGGTTATATTCTATGTCCTGTGCTTTTCACCATTTATATAAATTCTGCCCAAAATGTATTGACTTGCTGTCAAGTCAGGATGTGCTTTTCCTTTCAGATTTGGAAGCGAGGCCTTTCCTTTATCAGTTTTCTCACAATTTGGGCCCTCTAGCAGATAGACTATATTTACTATCCATATATAGAACATGTATCATGCCGTTTATTTTCCCCGATCAGTTCTCCACATGTTCTTCTCAGATTAGCAGTGGGACACATAGGCTTCTCCTCAGCTGTCCCTTCCCATCACTGGTGTGTTTAAGTCTGTTGTGATAAGGCAGAGGCTAAGTCGCTATACAGAGGGGCATCTAGCAGCACAGTGAGAGTGTAGACCTCTTTGTAGAGTCTCCTAGTGGGATGGAGGGCCCTGGATGGTGCCCTTGTTTATCCCTCTGTGCCTGTATGGATTAATTAGCACACAACCAGCTGGCTCAGTCCTGTCAGCAGATAACAGGGGGCTCAGAACTTCCTCCTCACAGCTTCCTCCTCACTGCTTCCACCTCAGAGAAGCAGGGCCTCAGTGCCTTTAAAGACTTAAATCAAGACCAGTGGCTCCTAAGCAGAGGCACCGGACACACTGGGCACACCAGACAAACCGGACACAACGGACATACCGGACATATTAGACACACTGGACACACCAGACAAACCAGACACAACGGACATACCGGACATATTAGACACACTTGATACACCAGACAAACCAGACACAACGGACATACTGGACATATTAGACACGTCCTGGGAGCTTTAGAGGCTAGAGAGGCAGCTTGTTTTGCTGCCATACTGTCATGTCTGGACTCACAGGAGTTAGTTTGTAGTACATAGGAAGTGGACAGTATCAGGATAGAACCATGGAGGAAGAGGGGGTGTTGACATTTGGCATGGGATATTTATTGATCTGAAGAAGGGAACTCTTTTTTTTTGGTTCCTGGGTATTTTACTGTCAGCTAGGGGTAGTCAAAATCCACAGTTTCCTGGGCCCAGTTTTTAAAAAGTTATCTATCTAGATTTTTCCTATTGGATAGGATTAAATGCATAGAAATGGAATGAATAGAATTGGCCTCATTCAAGTCAATGATTTGTCTGTTCAATTAATTATATTTCTATGCATTTAATCCTATCCGATAGGTCAAAATCCAGATAATAAAAAAATAACTGGGCCGCATCAACAGGAGCACAGTACAGATGTAGGATCGTAATTTGAGCCAGTTTTCTACAGCAGGAAAATGATCTTGCAGCAACAGAAAAAGCAAAGTAGTATGTAGATTAGAATTAATTGACTTCTTTGTAGGGGTTGATACATTTTTTTGTAAGGGCAAATCAAGTCTGACATTTTAAAGTGGAAATTACAAACTTTAGAAGCCCTTTTAAACATTGAATATACTAAAAGTTTACATTTCCTACTGTGCAACAAAAGAGTGATCAAATGAAGATCCTACATCTGTAGTGTAAAGTCATTTTTGTCTTTTTTATTTATATTAATTAGACTAGATTGATTTTTTAAAATTATGACAACAATCACTTTATTAGTCATTATTAACGTACACAACCCAACCCATTTGTTATTACACTTAACTACAGATGTGCTATCTTAATTTGATCACCAGCGTAAGTGTGTGCGGTGTTTTAGAAATAGATATGCAGTTGCCTAGATACACTGCAACTCACATTGGCATCAGGATTGCTCGGTGGAAGAAATAATGAGAGCTTCAGATTGTCTCTATCATTTCCTCTCATACATTAGCTGTATTCGAGGGGCTGATCTCTCAAGTGCATCTTAAATATTTGCAGGGTTGTCAAGTGGAATTCAATGACGACTTGTCAAGTGATCAGGACCTCATCGAAGTCATTTTCTCCAATCATTTACTTTTACAAACATTTGAATAACTTTCATGTGAATTTAAAGAGAGATTTGCTGCAGTCGCTGTGCTAACCTCCAGCTCCACTTCTCCACTGTGTGTCTGATGAAACTCATTGGCTTCACCCCAAATGGCACCCTATTCCCTGTACAGTACACTACTTTGGGCCCTGCTCAAACGTAGTGCACAATAAAGGGAATCGGGTGCCGTTTGGGACTCAGCCGTGGCACTTGACCTCTGGCTTCTCCAATACCACACACTTTGTTATTGTTCACTGTCCTCAGACAGGAACACGTAACATATGGAAAATATGCACATAGCTGCTATTGATTTCGACCTAAGATTTTGCCCAGGGTGCATAATACAGTGTCAACACTTACTACAACCACCTTTCACAGTATTAACAGGCTTCCTCTGTTGTTTCCAATCAATGTATTCCTTTTTTCGCTGTACTTTCTTAAGTCCTTATCGAACACAATGCGATCTTGGCCGTGTTTGTGTGGGATGTTGTATGGATTGTCCCTAACTGCAAGAGAGGTCAACTGAAGTTCAGATTAGAAAGTGGAAGAGCCAGGCGTTTTCTCACTCTTCTCTTGATCTGAAGACTTGTTATCTCATTCTGCCGTTGGGTTAACTACTGAATTTTTGCAGGAGTGGGGAGTTAAACACTTAGCATTTCACATCGGACTGTGATGTTATTACACTGCACTGAACAAAACTATAAATGTGGGCCTCCCGTGTGGCGCAGTGGTTAACGATGCTGTACTGCAGCGCCAGCTGTGCCACCAGAGACTCTGGGTTCGCACCCAGGCTCTGTCGTAACCGGCCGTGACCGGGAGGTCCGTGGGGCAACGCACAATTGGCCTAGCGTCGTCCGGGTTAGGGAGGGTTTGGCCGGTAGGGATATCCTTGTCTCATTGCACACCAGCGACTCCTGTGGTGGGCCAGGCACAGTGCACGCGAACCAAGGTTGCCAGGTGCATGGTGTTTCCTCTGACACATTGGTGCGGCTGGCTTCCGGGTTGGATGTGTGCTGTGTTAAGAAGCAGTGCGGCTTGGATAGGTTGTGTATCGGAGGATGCATGACTTTCAACCTTGGTCTCTACCGAGCCCGTACGGGAGTTGTAGCGATGAGACAAGATAGTAGCAACAATTGGACACCAGGAAAAGGGGTAAAATTCAACAACAAATGCAACAGTGTTTTTTTAACCTTTATACCTTTAAGAAAACATTCTTATTTCAACACAGTTAAGAACAAATTCTTATTTGAACACAGTTAAGAACAAATTCTTATTTGAACACAGTTAAGAATAAATTCTTATTTACAATGATGGCCTACCTCCTGCGGGGACGGGGGCTGGGATTAAAAATATAAAATAAAAATATGGGACAAAACACACATCACAACACCATTTATTTTTATACATTTTATTTAACTAGGCAAGTCAGTTAAGAACAAGTTCTTATTTACAATGACGGCCTACACCGGCCAAACCCGGACAGAACTGGGCCAATTGTGCACCGCCCTAATGGGAATCCCAATCATGGCCGGTTGTGGTACAGCCAGGATTCAAACCAGGGTGTCTGTAGTGATGCCTCAAGCACTGCAATTCAGTGCCTTAGACCACTGCACCACTCGGGAGCCACTACATAAAGAGAGACCTAAGACCTTTTCATGTTGTGTTGCTACAGCATGGTAGCTACACAACATGAAAACAACATGGTAGTAACACAACATGAAAACAACATGGTAGCAACACAACATGAAAACAACATGGTAGCAACACAACATGAAAACAACATGGTAGCAACACAACATGAAAACAACATGGTAGCAACACAACATGAAAACAACATGGTAGCAACACAACATGAAAACAACATGGTAGCAACACAACATGAAAACAACATGGTAGCTACACAACATGAAAACATCATGGTAGCTACACAACATGAAAACAACATGGTAGCAACACAACATGAAAACAACATGGTAGCAACACAACATGGCAGCAGCACAACATGGAGCAGCACAACATGAAAACAACATGGTAGCAACACAACATGGCAGCAGCACAACATGGAGCAGCACAAAACATGGTACAAACATTATTGGGCATAGACAACAGCACAAAACATGGTATAAACATTATTGGGCACAGACAACAGCACAAAACATGGTACAACCATTATTGGGCATAGACAACAGCACAAAACATGGTACAAACATTATTGGGCATAGACAACAGCACAAAACATGGTACAACCATTATTGGGCACAGACAACAGCACAAAACATGGTACAAACATGATTGGGCATAGACAACAGCACAAAACATGGTACAAACATTATTGGGCATAGACAACAGCACAAAACATGGTACAAACATTGGGCATAGACAACAGCACAAAACATGGTACAAACATTATTGGGCATAGACAACAGCACAAAACATGGTACAAACATTATTGGGCATAGACAACAGCACAAAACATGGTACAAACATTATTGGGCATAGACAACAGCACAAAACATGGTACAACCATTATTGGGCACAGACAATAGCACAAAACATGGTACAAACAACAGACACAAAACATGGTACAAACATTATTGGGCATAGACAACAGCACAAAACATGGTACAACCATTATTGGGCATAGACAACAGCACAAAACATGGTACAAACATTATTGGGCATAGACAACAGCACAAAACATGGTACAACCATTATTGGGCATAGACAACAGCACAAAACATGGTACAACCATTATTGGGCATAGACAACAGCACAAAACATGGTACAACCATTATTGGGCATAGACAACAGCACAAAACATGGTACAACCATTATTGGGCACAGACAACAGCACAAAACATGGTATAAACATTATTGGGCATAGACAACAGCACAAAACATGGTACAAACATTATTGGGCATAGACAACAGCACAAAACATGGTACAAACATTATTGGGCATAGACAACAGCACAAAACATGGTACAACCATTATTGGGCATAGACAACAGCACAAAACATGGTACAAACATTATTGGGTACAGACAACAGCACAAAACATGGTACAACCATTATTGGGCACAGACAACAGCACAAAACATGGTACAACCATTATTGGGCACAGACAACAGCACAAAACATGGTACAAACATTATTGGGCACAGACAACAGCACAAAGGGCAAGAAGGTAGAGACGACAATATATCACGCAAAGCAGCCACAACTGTCAGCAAGAGTGTGCATGATTGAGTCTTTGAATGAAGAGATGGAGATAAAACGGCCCAGTTTGAGTGTTTGTTGCAGCTTGTTCCAGTCGCTAGCTGCAGGGAACTGAAAAGACAAGCGACCTATGGATGTGTGTGCTTTGGGGACCTTTAACAGAATGTTCCTGGCTGAAAGGGTGTTGTATGTGGAGGATTTATTTACATCCGTGTTAGTGGGCATTTCTCCTTTGACAAGATAATCCATCCTCCTGACAGGTGTGGCATATCAAGAAGCTGATTAAACAGCATGATCATTGCACAGGTGCACCTTGTACAGGGGACAATAAAAGGCCACTCTAAAATGTGCAGTTTTGTCACTCAACACAATACCACCGATGTCCAACCGGCCTCACAACTGCAGACCCTGTGTAACCATGCCAGCCCAGGACCTCTACATCCGGCTTCTTCACCAGCGGGATCACCTGAGACCAGCCACCCAGACTGCTGATGAAACTGTGGGTTTGCACAACCGAAGACATTCTGCAAAAACTGTCAGAAACTGTCTCAGGGAAGCTCATTTGCCTGCTTGTCATCCTAACCAGGGTCTTGACCTGACTGCAGTTCGGCATTGTAACTGACTGCAGTGGTAAATGCTCACCTTCGATGGCCACTAGCACACTGGAGAAGTGTGCTCTTCACGGATGAATCCCGGTTTCAACTATACCGGGCAGATGGCAGACGTTGTGTGGGCAAGCGGGTTATTGATGTCAACGTTGTGAACAGAGTGCATCATGGTGGCCAGGGGGTTATGCTATGGGCAGGCATATACTATGGACAATGAACACAATTGCATTTTATCAATGGATTGAATGCACAGAGGTACTGTAAGGAGATCCTGAGGCCCATTGTCGTGCCATTCATCCGCCGCCATCATCTCATGTTTCAGCATGATAATGCACAGCCCCATGTTGCAAGGATCTGTACATAATACCTGGAAGCTGAAAATGCCCCATTTATTCCATAGCCTGTTGACATGAGTCCCACCGAAGGTGGCTCCTCTTCCTGTCCGAGCGGCGCTCGGCAGTCATCGTCACCGATCTACTAGCTGCCGCCGATCCCCTTTCCCTTTTCTGTTGGTTTTGTTTTATTGGTTCCGCCTGTTTCTTGTTTAGGTTTTAGTTGGGCTATTTAATCCGGTATGCCCGCCTGCTCTTTGTGCGGGCTTATTTTTCCTCTGTTCATGTTTGTGGTTGTGCGATTTCCTTTGTTTTCCTCTTGACTGGTTGGGCCCTGGATTTGGGCCGGTCTTATATTTGCGCCTGGTGTTTTGGCGTGACCATTTTCCCTGCGCCGGAATAAAACATTGTTCTTTACCCTCTGCTTCCTGCACCTGACTCCGCACCCACTATGCATAGAGTGCGTGACACCTGTATACACACCAGACATGTCACCCACTGAGCAGGTTTGGGATGCTCTGGATCGACGTGTACTACAGCATGTCCATATCCCCCCAATATCCAGCAACTTTGCAAAGCCATTGAAGAGGAGTGGAACAGCGTTCCACAGGACACAATCAACAACCTGATCAACTCTATGTGAAGGAGGTGTCGCGCTGCATGAGTCAAATGGTGTTCACACCAGATAGTGACTGGTTTTCTGATCTACTTCCCTCACATTTTTTTTAAGGTAGATGCATATCAGTATTCCTAGTCATTTGAAATCCATAGATTAGGGTCTAATGAATTTAATTCAAATGACAGATTTTCTTATATGAACTGTAACTCAGTAAAATCTTTGAAATTGTTGCATTATAGGTTTGTATTTTATTTGATTCCACGAGACTAACAGTGCTTTAAATGTTTTCTTTTACCTAAAATGTTCTTGATCAAACATACAGTTGAAGTCGGAAGTTTACATACACTTAGGTTGGAGTCATTAATTAAAACACGTTTTTAAACCACTCCACAAATATCTTGTTAACAAACTATAGTTTTGGCAAGTCGGTTAGGACATCTACTTTGTGCATGACACAAGTCATGTTTCCAAAAACTGTTTACAGACAGATTATTTCACTTGTAATTCACTGTATCACAATACCAGTGGGTCAGAAGTTTACATACACTAAGTTGACTGTGCCTTTAAACAGCTTGGAAAATTCCAGAAAATGATGTCATAGCTTTAGAAGCTTCTGATAGGCTAATTTACATCATTTGAGTCAATTGGATGTGTATCTGTGGATGTATTTCAAGGTCTACCTTCAAACTCAGTGCCTCTTTGCTTGACATCATGGGAAAATCAAAAGAAATCAGCCAAGACCTCAGAAAAAAAATTGTAGACCTCCACAAGTCTGGTTCATCCTGGGAGCAATTTCCAAACACCTGAAGGGACCACGTTCATCTGTTCAAACAATAGTACGCAAGTATAAACACGGGACCACACAGCCGTCATACCTCTCAGGAAGGAGGCGCGTTCTGTCTACTGGAGACGTACGTTGGTGCAAAAAGTGCAAATCATCCTACAGTAAAACGAGTGCTACATTAACATAACCTGAAAGGCCGCTCGGCAAGCAGAAGCCACTGCTCCAAAACCGCCATAAAAAAAGCTACGGTTTGCAACTGCACATGGGAACAAAGATCGTACTTTTTGGAGAAATAGAAATGCTTGGCCATAATGACCATCGTTATGTTTGGAGGAAAAAGGGAGAGGCTTGCAAGCCGAAGAACACCATCCCAACCGAGAAGCATCGGGGTGGCAGCATCATGTTGTGGGGGTGTTTTGCTGCAGGAGGGACTGGTGCACTTCACTAAATAGATGTCATCATGAATAAGTAAAATTATGTGGATATGTTGAAGCAACATCTCAAGACATCAGTCAGGAAGTTAAAGCTTGGTCACAAATGTGTCTTCCAAATGGCACACCCCAAACATACTTCCAAAGTTGTGGCAAAATGGCTTAAGGACAACAAAGTCAAGGTATTGGAGTGGACATCACAAAACCCTGACCTCGATCCTATAGAAAATATGTGGTGTCGTGTCTTTGGCATCATTAAACTGAAGAGGAATCTTTATCAAAGATTCTCTGTAATTAGTATTACGTGATTAAACTTATTAATCATGTAACTGTAATTACAGTGCCTGAATATATTCCTTGGTGCCTGGACTTCCAAGTTACAGTGCCTTGCGAAAGTATTCGGCCCCCTTGAACTTTGCGACCTTTTGCCACATTTCAGGCTTCAAACATAAAGATATAAAACTGTATTTTTTGTGAAGAATCAACAACAAGTGGGACACAATCATGAAGTGGAACGACATTTATTGGATATTTCAAACTTTTTTAACAAATCAAAAACTGAAAAATTGGGCGTGCAAAATTATTCAGCCACCTTAAGTTAATACTTTGTAGCGCCACCTTTTGCTGTGATTACAGCTGTAAGTCACCTGGGGTATGTCTCTATCAGTTTTGCACATCAAGAGACTGAAATTTTTTCCCATTCCTCCTTGCAAAACAGCTCGAGCTCAGTGAGGTTGGATGGAGAGCATTTGTGAACAGCAGTTTTCAGTTCTTTCCACAGATTCTTGATTGGATTCAGGTCTGGACTTTGACTTGGCCATTCTAACACCATGTTTGACAGTGGGGATGGTGTGTTCAGCGTGATGAGCTGTGTTGCTTTTACGCCAAACATAATGTTTTGCATTGTTGCCAAAAAGTTCAATTTGGGTTTCATCTGACCAGAGCACCTTCTTCCACATGTTTGGTGTGTCTCCCAGGTGGCTTGTGGCAAACTTTAAACAACACTTTTTATGGATATCTTTAAGAAATGGCTTTCTTCTTGCCACTCTTCCATAAAGGCCAGATTTGTGCAATATACAACTGATTGTTGTCCTATGGACAGAGTCTCCCACCTTAGCTGTAGATCTCTGCAGTTCATCCAGAGTGATCATGGGCCTCTTGGCTGCATCTCTGATCAGTCTTCTCCTTGTATGAGCTGAAAGTTTAGAGGGACGGCCAGGTCTTGGTAGATTTGCAGTGGTCTGATACTCCTTCTATTTCAATATTATCGCTTGCACAGTGCTCCTTGGGATGTTTAAAGCTTGGGAAATATTTTTGTATCCAAATCCGGCTTTAAGCTTCTTCACAACAGTATCTCGGACCTGCCTAGTGTGTTCCTTGTTCTTCATGATGCTCTCTGCGCTTTTAACGGACCTCTGAGACTATCACAGTGCAGGTGCATTTATACAGAGACTTAATTACACACAGGTGGATTGTATTTATCATCATTAGTCATTTAGGTCAACATTGGATCATTCAGAGATCCTCACTGAACTTCTGGAGAGAGTTTGCTGCACTGAAAGTAAAGGGGCTGAATAATTTTGCATGCCCAATTTTTCAGTTTTTGATTTGTTAAAAAAGTTTGAAATATCCAATAAATGTCGTTCCACTTCATGATTGTGTCCCACTTGTTGTTGATTCTTCACAAAAAAAATACAATTTTATATCTTTATGTTTGAAGCCTGAAATGTGGCAAAAGCTCGCAAAGTTCAAAGGGGCCAAATACTTTCGCAAGGCACTGTAACTAGGAAGTCCAGGCACCAAGGAAAATATTCAGATTACAAAGTTATAATTTTCCTAATATAACTTTCAGATATTTTAATATCTGATCACTGATTAATGAATTATTCTTTACCTCACATTATAGTCTCATTCCAAATGTCTTAAATTGTTATCTGCACGAACCCAGTCTTCACTATGAGTCACCCATATATCAATTGTCATTCTATATTTATTTACAAAGTAATTAATTAATCACAGAAATGCACACAAACAAACAAAGTACATATGGTTCCAATTTGTAAGTCGCTCTGGATAAGAGCGTCTGCTAAATGACTTAAATGTAAATGTAAATGTAAATATGGTTACAAGGAAATGATAGGGGAATGTGCCCTAGTGGGCTAAACCGGCATGGCGGCTTGGTGGACAAAAGACTGAGGGGCGCGAAAGATAAAAGTCACTACAAAGTTGATAATTATAACAAATGAAATGCTAATCCTTTGCACATGAACGCTCACTCATTCGGTAATAATTGCAATCAGTATATTTATTTACGCTCAGTGTGTCACGTGATCTTTGTTGGAATCGTCTTTCTTTCTGTTGGAAGTTCATCCGCCCGTCTTTCGTGGTTAGAATGGATACTTCAGAGTCCCATTCAGAAATGTTGTATTTGGATAGATGTTTCGGCGGTTGTCGTTCTTCGCGTTCAATGATGCCGACTAGCTGCAGACTAATAATGAATATCAAATACTTCTTCTTATTCTGTCGATATCGATAGTCTAAGAGTTTAACCACGTGGAATGGTTAAAAGATTCAGCAATCTACTTAAACCTTATTTCCCTCTGTGATAGAGGTACTGGTCTGGTATCAAACCTTGGCCCTCTCGTTATCGAGGTAAGCTGGTCTGAAGTGGGAAAACTCAGGTGGGGGTTTTATTCGGAACATAGAAAAGGGCTGTCCCATGACGCCGGGTCCTAACTGTCCTCATGGGCGGCCCTCTGATTTAGTTCAACTCCAAAGGGAATTGGAGTTTCCTTCTTTAAACAGTCTAAAATCACATTACATAATTTCACAAATAGTTTCATCTTTATTCATTCATTTTATCATAACAGAGACTCTTGTATAAACATGGTTATGGTAATGTGGCTGTATTGTCTCTCATGAGTTTCACAAAACTGTACCAGACGGACCAGTTCGTAACTGGATTCTTCACCGATCTTTTATACCTTCTCCAGAACCTGAATATTGTTTGGTTGTCAACTTCTGTGAGCTGGACGAAATTCCTTTGTTCTCTCTATGAAAACTCACTCTCTCTCTATACTGTCTGGCCATGAGGCAGGATTCTCCTCCAGGAATTTACGACCTGAGGTCGCAGCAGCCTGGATGTAGGAAAGACAGAGAGAGCGGGATGTTGCAGAGGGAGGGGGAATAGTGCTCGCTGTACCCAAAGAGGGCAATGTCATGACAGTGGGCAGAACTGAAAAAGTGTGTGCGAGCAAGGAGGCCTACAAACCTGACTCAGTTACACCATCTCTGTGAGGAGGAATGGGCCAAAATTGACCCAACTTATTGTGAGAAGCTTGTGGAAGGCTACCTGAGACGTTTGACCCAAGTCAAACAATTTAAAGGCAATGCTACCAAATACTAATTGAGTGTATGTAAACTTCTGACCCACTGGGAATGTGATGAAAGAAAATAAAAGCTGAAATAAATCATTCTCTCTACTATTATTCTGACATTTCACATTCTTAAAATAAAGTGGTGATCCTAACTGACCTAAAATGGAATTTTTACTAGGTTTAAATGTCAGGAATTGTGAAAAACTGAGTTTAAATGTATTTGGCTAAGATGTATATAAATTTCCAACCGCAACTGTACCAGGAGTCATGTAAAGCTATCTAAGCATCAAAGCAATAAGATGGGTTGTTTATATGTACTAAACAAAGGGAAACACTCACCTTTGTAATTCATAATGTGCTATGAAAGTAGCCAGGTAGATCTTCGGTGAAGGTTTTGCTTATATAACAGGATTAAGTTGAAATTGTTCTGAGGGATATTATAGAATATCCCCAGGCAGCTCATTATCTCACCTTTAAAACAATGAAAGTGAATGTTCACTTCCTCCCTGTCACCTACTTCAATTGGCTCAGTTATTTACAGCATCCCACCACTACCAAATCTGTTCCAAAGTATTCCCACGCATAGAGAGTCTACAGAACATTGTTCTTTCCATGACATGAACTGACCAGGTGAATCCAGGTGAAAGCTATGATCCCTTATTGAAGTCACCTGTTAAATCCACTTCAATCAGTGTAGATGAAGGGAAGGAGACCGGTTAAAGAATGATTTTTAAGACTTGAGACAATTGAGACATGGATTGTGTATGTGGACCTTTCAGAGGGTGAATGGGCAAGACTAAATATTTAAGTGCCATAGAACGGGGTATGGTAGTAGCTTCCAGGCGGACCGGTTTGATTGTGTCAAGAAATACAGCTCTGCTGGGTTTTTCATGCTCAACCGTTTCCCGTGTGTATCAAGAATGGTCCACCACCCAAAGGACATCCAGCCAACTTGACACAACTGTGGGAAGCATTGGAGTCAACGTGGGCCAACAACCCTGTGGAACGCTTTCGACACCTTGTAGAGTCCATGCCCTGACGAATTGAGGCTGTTCTGAGGGCAAAAGTGGGTGCAACTCAATATTAGGAAGGTGTTCCTAATGCTCTGTACACTCAGTGTATGTGATCGTATACAGCCTCATAGTAATTGAGTTAACATTGATACACACACGCTCATGACTCCATCCTGACTCCAATCTGAAGCGTTGGATACTGTATGAGAGGATAGATTAGCCACGGCCTTCATTTGTAACCATGAAAGAGAAATCCTTAACTTTGATTTTTCTCTCATCTTTTCACAGACAAGCCAGGACAAATTTCTCCACCTCTTTCTCTCTCTATAACGCTCCATCCCTTTCTCGCTCCATGTTCTTTCTCCCCATTCCCTCATGCTGCTATATCTTTCTCCTTCTGTCCTCCCTCTGTTTTCCCTTTCTCTGTCTCTTCGATTTGATTCTGATCCTCCATTGAGTTGTTTAGACTCTGATTCCTCATTGAGTTGTTCAGATTCTGATTCCCTATTGAGTTGTTTAGATTCTGAATCTCCATTGAGTTGTTTATATTCTGATTCCCCATTGAGTTGTTTAGATTCTGATTCCCCATTGAGTTGTTTAGATTCTGATTCCCCATTGAGTTGTTTAGATTCTGAATCTCCTTTGAGTTGTTTAGATTCTGAATCTCCATTGAGTTGTTTAGATTCTGATTCCCCATTGAGTTGTTTAGATTCTGAATCTCCTTTGAGTTGTTGAGTTGTTTAGATTCTGATTCCCCATTGAGTTGTTTAGATTCTGATTCTCCATTGAATTGTTTAGATTCTGATTCTCCATTGAGTTATTTAGATTTTCCCTTCAGAATGCCGCAAAACTACATTGGATTCACAGCTAATGAACTTGAATCATTACCTTTGGTGTTCAGAGGATCCTCGGCAGTAATACCCTCTCTCTCTCTCTCTCTCTCTCTCTCTCTCTCTGTATCCTCTCTCCCTCTAACAACCTGCCATCATCATCTCAAATATCCACCATGTTAGAAAAAAGAGGAGAGTGGAACTTCAAACAGAACCTAGCACATGTTGTAGTTCTAAGGGCCCTTCTCTCTCTGCTCTGTCATATTAATTCAGCACTCTCAGGCTTCTCAACAGACTTGTGGTGCTGTGAGGCCCTTTCAACAACAGGTCAGACAGCGGGTATGATCCACACTGGAGTGGAAAATACTCCTCCGATGCCTTTTTAGTGTTTCTTGGTGATAATAGACATTGACTTGTGTGTGTGTGTGGAAACTTGACCATGAAGCACCCCTGTTTACATGAATGTCCAAATGAGCAATGTTACTCATCAAATGCAACATGGAACAGCATGCGTATTTCTAGAAGGAGGACAGTGTAGTGTCAAACTTGCTGCCTGATCAAACACAAGTGGCTGGATCAGATAGGCTACAGCATGGCAGATTGGCTGGGTAGTGTGGTGGGGGTCCGCAGCTGTGGTGTATGGCAATTGGCAAACCCTCTGGCTGTGTGGGAGGTGTGTGAAGGATGGCGGGAGGGAGGGAGGAAGGTGTGTGAGGGTGGGAGGGAGGGAGGTGTGTGAGGGGTGGAGGGAGGGAGGTGTGTGAGGGGTGGAGGGAGGGAGGGAGGGAGGTGTGTGAGAGGTGGAGGGTGGGAGGTGTGTGAGGTGTGGAGGGAGGGAGGTGTGTGATGGGTGGTGGGAGGGAGGTGTGTGAGGTGTGGAGGGAGGGAGGTGTGTGAGGGGTGGCGGGAGGGAGGTGTGTGAGGGTTGGCGGAGAGAGGGAATGTAATGTGATGGAATAGCAGAAACAAGGTTGACCCCGGGCTATGTGGGAGATGTGAACCCTGGCAGCAGGGGCCCGCACAAGATTAGATGTGACTGTTCTTATTTGATTTCATACACACATTCGTGGACACATACACACTATCTCGGTCTTTCTCTCTCTCTCTCTCACACACTCTCAGCCCGTTTTCTTCCTCTGCAAGGACTGATTCTCTTATTCCCCTCTGCTCTGTGATTTCTCATTTCAGCCGGAGATGGAATCACAGCTGACACGCCCTGAGAGGAAGGCAATCCATAGTCATTTATTTCGGAAGTCCCACCCAAATACATTACCTGTGGAAACGATGGTGATAAGAATGATGATGGCGGTACTGATGATTATTTCAATCACACTTTCTATCTGTCCATCTCATTCAGATCAAATCTGGTGATGGTGATTTGTTGTGTTCGTGATGGACTGTACAGTAAACTCACATAGCAGTGTGTGTTGATGCTCATATAATCCATGCCCTCCGTTCTCCCCCATCTAAATTAGTATTTCAAAAAGAATATATATTTTCCTCATAATGTACAAGACACATACATTTACATTACATTTAAGTCATTTAGCAGACGCTCTTATCCAGAGCGACTTACAAATTGGTGCATTCACCTTATGACATCCAGTGGAACAGCCACTTTACAATAGTGCAACTAAATATTTTAAGGGGGGTGAGAAGGATTACTTTATCCTATCCTAGGTATTCCTTAAAGAGGTGGGGTTTCAGGTGTCTCCGGAAGGTGGTGATTGACTCCGCTGTCCTGGCGTCGTGAGGGAGTTTGTTCCACCATTGGGGGGCCAGAGCAGCGAACAGTTTTGACTGGGCTGAGCGGGAGCTGTACTTCCTCAGTGGTAGGGAGGCGAGCAGGCCAGAGGTGGATGAACGCAGTGCCCTTGTTTGGGTGTAGGGCCTGATCAGAGCCTGGAGGTACTGATGTGCCGTTCCCCTCACAGCTCCGTAGGCAAGCACCATGGTCTTGTAGCGGATGCGAGCTTCAACTGGAAGCCAGTGGAGAGAGCGGAGGAGCGGGGTGACGTGAGAGAACTTGGGAAGGTTGAACACCAGACGGGCTGCGGCGTTCTGGATGAGTTGAAGGGGTTTAATGGCACAGGCAGGGAGCCCAGCCAACAGCGAGTTGCAGTAATCCAGACGGGAGATGACAAGTGCCTGGATAAGGACCTGCGCCGCTTCCTGTGTGAGGCAGGGTTGTACTCTGCGGATGTTGTAGAGCATGAACCTACAGGAACGGGCCACCGCCTTGATGTTAGTTGAGAACGACAGGGTGTTGTCCAGGATCACGCCAAGGTTCTTAGCGCTCTGGGAGGAGGACACAATGGAGTTGTCAACCGTGATGGCGAGATCATGGAACGGGCAGTCCTTCCCCGGGAGGAAGAGCAGCTCCGTCTTGCCGAGGTTCAGCTTGAGGTGGTGATCCGTCATCCACACTGATATGTCTGCCAGACATGCAGAGATGCGATTCGCCACCTGGTCATCAGAAGGGGGAAAGGAGAAGATTAATTGTGTGTCGTCTGCATAGAAATGATAGGAGAGACCATGTGAGGTTATGACAGAGCCAAGTGACTTGGTGTATAGCGAGAATAGGAGAGGGCCTAGAACAGAGCCCTGGGGGACACCAGTGGTGAGAGCGCGTGGTGAGGAGACAGATTCTCGCCACGCCACCTGGTAGGAGCGCCGGAGATGCCCAACTCGGAGAGGGTGGAGAGGAGGATCTGATGGTTCACTGTATCGAAGGCAGCCGATAGGTCTAGAAGGATGAGAGCAGAGGAGAGAGAGTTAGCAGTGCAGAGCGCCTCCGTGATACAGAGCGCCTCCGTGATACAGAGAAGAGCAGTCTCAGTTGAATGACTAGTCTTGAAACCTGACTGATTTGGATCAAGAAGGTCATTCTGAGAGAGATAGCGGGAGAGCTGGCCAAGGACGGCACGTTCAAGAGTTTTGGAGAGAAAAGAAAGAAGGGATACTGGTCTGTAGTTGTTGACATCGGAGGGATCGAGTGTAGGTTTTTTCAGAAGGGGTGCAACTCTCGCTCTCTTGAAGACGGAAGGGACGTAGCCAGCGGTCAGGGATGAGTTGATAAGCGAGGTGAGGTAAGGGAGAAGGTCTCCGGAAATGGTCTGGAGAAAAGAGGAGGGGATAGGGTCAAGCGGGCAGGTTGTTGGGCGGCCGGCCGTCACAAGACGCGAGATTTCATCTGGAGAGAGAGGGGAGAAAGAGGTCAGAGCACAGGGTAGGGCAGTGTGAGCAGAACCAGCGGTGTCGTTTGACTTAGCAAACGAGGATCGGATGTCGTCGACCTTCTTTTCAAAATGGTTGACGAAGTCATCTGCAGAGAGGGAGGAGGGGGGGAGGGGGAGGGGGATTCAGGAGGGAGGAGAAGGTGGAAAAGAGCTTCCTAGGGTTAGAGGCAGATGCCTCCACCCTGGTTAGAGTGGTATAAAGTGGCTTTAGCAGCAGAGACAGAGGAGGAAAATGTAGAGAGGAGGGAGTGAAAGGATGCCAGGTCCGCAGGGAGGCGAGTTTTCCTCCATTTCCGCTCGGCTGCCCGGAGCCCTGTTCTGTGAGCTCGCAATGAGTCGTCGAGCCACGGAGCGGGAGGGGAGGACCGAGCCGGCCTGGAGGATAGGGGACATAGAGAGTCAAAGGATGCAGAAAGGGAGGAGAGGAGGGTTGAGGAGGCAGAATCAGGAAATAGGTTGGAGAAGGTTTGAGCAGAGGGAAGAGATGATAGGATGGAAGAGGAGAGAGTAGCGGGGGAGAGAGAGCGAAGGTTGGGACGGCGCGATACCATCCGAGTAGGGGCAGTGTGGGAAGTGTTGGATGAGAGCGAGAGGGAAAAGGATACAAGGTAGAGGTCGGAGACTTGGAGGGGAGTTGCAATGAGGTTAGTGGAAGAACAGCATCTAGTAAAGATGAGGTCGATCGTATTGCCTGCCTTGTGAGTAGGGGGGGAAGGTGAGAGGGTGAGGTCAAAAGAGGAGAGGAGTGGAAAGAAGGAGGCAGAGAGGAATGAGTCAAAGGTAGACGTGGGGAGGTTAAAGTCGCCCAGAACTGTGAGAGGTGAGCCGTCCTCAGGAAAGGAGCTTATCAAGGCATCAAGCTCATTGATGAACTCTCCGAGGGAACCTGGAGGGCGATAAATGATAAGGATGTTAAGCTTGAAAGAGCTGGTAACT
Source organism: Oncorhynchus gorbuscha (assembly GCF_021184085.1). Classification (NCBI taxonomy): domain Eukaryota; kingdom Metazoa; phylum Chordata; class Actinopteri; order Salmoniformes; family Salmonidae; genus Oncorhynchus; species Oncorhynchus gorbuscha. The sequence continues at coordinate 10,931,973 of NC_060188.1, read as the reverse complement.
GTGACAGCATGGAATTCAAAGGAGGCGATAGACAGATGGGTAAGGGGAGAAAGAGAGAATGACCACTTGGGAGAGATGAGGATCCCGGTGCCACCACCCCGCTGACCAGAAGCTCTCGGGGTGTGCGAGAACACGTGGGCGGACGAAGAGAGAGCAGTCGGAGTAGCAGTGTTATCTGTGGTTATCCATGTTTCCGTCAGTGCCAAGAAGTCGAGGGACTGGAGGGAGGCATAGGCTGAGATGAACTCTGCCTTGTTGGCCGCAGATCCGCAGTTCCAGAGGCTACCGGAGACCTGGAACTCCACGTGGGTCGTGCGCGCTGGGACACCAGATTAGGGTGGCCGCGGCCACGCGGTGTGGAGCGTTTGTATGGTCTGTGCAGAGAGGAGAGAACAGGGATAGACAGACACATAGTTGACAGGCTACAGAAGAGGCTACGCTAATGCAAAGGAGATTAGAATGACAAGTGGACTACACGTCTCGAATGTTCAGAAAGTTAAGCTTACGTAGCAAGAATCCTATTGACTAAAATGATTAAAATGATACAGTACTGCTGAAGTAGGCTAGCTGGCAGTGGCTGCGTTGTTGACTTTGTAGGCTAGCTGGCAGTGGCTGCGTTGTTGACACTACACTAATCAAGTCGTTCCGTTGAGTGTAATAGTTTCTACAGTGCTGCTATTCGGGGGCTAGCTGGCTAGCTAGCAGTGTTGATTACGTTACGTTGCGTTAAAAGAACGACAATAGCTGGCTAGCTAACCTTTAAAATCGCTCTAGACTACACAATTATCTTTGATACAAAGACAGCTATGTAGCTAACTACGATCAAACAAATCAAACCGTTGTACTGTAATGAAATTAAATGAAATGAAATGAAAATGTGATACTACCTGTGGAGCGAAGCGGAATGCGACCGGGTTGTTGAGTTCTATTCGGTAGACGTTGGCTAGTTGTTGGCTAGCTAGCAGTGTCTCCTACGTTAAGGACGACAAATAGCTGGCTAGCTCACCTCGGTAAATTAAGATAATCACTCTAAGACTACACACTCTAAACTACACAATTATCTTGGATACGAAGACAGCAAAGACAACTATGTAGCTAGCTAACACTACACTAATCAAGTCGTTCAGTTGAGTGTAATAGTTTCTACAGTGCTGCTATTCAGTAGACGGTGGACGTTTGCTAGCTGGCTAGCTGCTGGGCAGATAGCAGATAGCAGTGTAGACTACGTTAGGACGACGAAATACAATTACGCAATTATCTTTGATACAAAGACGGCTATGTAGCTAGCTAAGAAGAAATTTCTAAGATTAGACAAATCAAACCGTTGTACTATAATGAAATGTAATGAAATGTAATGAAAAGTTATACTACCTGCGGACCGAAGTGGGGATGCGACCGCTCGCTCCAACCCGGAAGACACCAGAATGATTATCCATCCATCCAACACGCCCCCATCTACATCAACGGGCCGCAGTGGAGAGGGTCAAAAGCTTCAAGTTCCTCAGCGTGCACATCACTGAGGACCTGAAATGATTCCTCCACAGCGACAGTGTGGTGAAGAAGGCGCAACAGCACCTCTTCAACCAGTTCGCAATTGTAAATGAGAACTTGTTCTCAACTTGCCTACCTGGTTAAATAAAGGTGAAATAAAAAAATAAATAAAAAACCTCAGGAGGCTAAAGAAATTCAACTTGGCCCTTAAGACCCTTACAGACTTCTACAGATGCACCATCGAGAGTATTCTGTTGGACTGTATCACCTCCTGGTACGGCAACTGCACCGCCCACAACCACAGGGCTCTCCAGAGGGTGATGCGGTCATACTGTCTGACCTCCATGACATCTACAACACCCGGTGTCACAGGAAGGCCAAGAAGATCATCAAGGACTTCAGCACCCTGAACCATGGCCTGTTCACTCCGCTACAAGGCAGTACAGGTGGCAGTACAGGTGCATCAAAGCTGGCACAAGAGACTGAAAAACAGCTTCTATCGCCAGGCCATCAGACTGTTAAACAGTCATCACTAGCCAACCTCCACCCAGTACCCTGCCCTGAACCTTAGACACAGTCACTAGTCCGCTACCACCCGGCACTCTGCCCTGAACCTCAGAGAATGCTCCCCAATGTACATAGTCATTGAACATTGGTCACTTTAATAATGTTGACATACTGTTTTACCCAATTACATTTACATTTACATTTAAGTCATTTAGCAGACGCTCTTATCCAGAACGACTTACATTCATATGTATATACTGTATTCTAGTCAAGGCTCATCCTATATAACACCTATTCTATTCTATTCATATACTGTCCGTACTGTCTATTAGAGGTCGACCGATTAATCGGAATGGACGATTAATTAGGGCCGATTTAAAGTTTTCATAACAATTGGAAATCGGTCTTTTTGGATGCCGATTTTGCCGATTTCTTTAAAAAATATATATTTAACTTTATTTACGAGACAAGTCAGTTAAGAACACATTCTTATTTTCAATGACGGCCTAGGAACGGTGGGTTAACTGCCTTGTTCAGGGGCAGAACAACAGATTTTTACCTTATCAGCTCAGGGATTCAATCTTGCATCCTTAAGGTTAACTAGTCCAACGCTCTAACCACCTGCCTCACGAGGAGCCTGCCTGTTACGCGAATGCAGTAAGAAGCCAAGGTAAGTTGCTAGCTAGCATTAAACTTATCTTATAAAAAACAATCAATCAATCATAATCACTAGTTATGTGTGCGATATTACTAGTTTATCTAGCGTGTCCTGCGTTGCATATAATCGATGCTGTGCGCATTCGCGAAAAAGGACTGTCGTTGCTCCAACGTGTACCTAACCATAAACATCAATACCTTTCTTAAAATAATGCACAGAAGTATATATTTTTAAACCTGCATATTTTTTTAAAATATATCCAGGTGAGCAGGCAATATTAACCAGGTGAAATTGTGTCACTTCTCTTGCGTTCATTGCACACAGAGTCAGAGTATATGCAACAGTTTCGGCCGCCTGGCTCATTGCGAACTAATTTGCCAGAATTTTACGTAATTATGACATAACATTGAAGGTTGTGGAATGTAACAGCAATATTTAGATAAAATACGGAACGGTTCCGTATTTCACTGAAAGAATCAACGTTTTGTTTTCGAAATGAGAGTTTCCGGATTCGACCATATTAATGACCTAGGGCTCGTATTTCTGTGTGTTATGGTATATTTAAGTCTATGATTTGATAGAGCAGTCTGAATGAGCGATGGTAGGCACCAGCAGGCTCGTAAGCATTCATTCAAACAGCACTTTCATGCGTTTTGAAAGCAGCTCTTCGCAATGCTTCAAGCATTGTGCTGTTTATGACTTCAAGCCTATCAACTCCCGAGATTAGGCTGTTGTAACCAATGTGAAATGGCTAGCTAGTTAGCGGGGTGTGCGCTAATAGCGTTTCAAACGTCACTCGCTCTGAGACTTGGAGTAGTTGTTCTCCTTGCTCTGCATTGGTTACGCTGCTTTGAGGGTGGCTGTTGTCGATGTGTTCCTGGTTCGAGTCCAGGTAGGAGCGAGGAGAGGGATGGAAGCTATACTGTTACACTGGCAATACTAAAGTGCCTATAAGAACATCCAATAGTCAAAGGTTAATGAAATACAAATTGTATAGAGAGAAATAGTCCTATAATTCCTATAATAACTACAACCTAAAACTTCTTACCTGTGAATATTGAAGACACATGTTAAAAGGAACCACCAGCTTTCATATGTTCTTATGTTCTGAGCAAGGAACTTAAACATTAGCTTTCTAACATGGCACATATTGCACTTTTACTTTCTTCTCCAACACTTTGTTTTTGCATTATTTAAACCAAATTGAACATGTTTCATTATTTATTTGAGACTAAATTGATTTTATTGATGTATTATATTAAGATAAGAGCGTCTGCTAAATGACTTAAATGTAAATGTAAATGTAAGTTAAAATAAGTGTTCATTCAGTATAGTTGTAATTGTCATTATTACTAATACATTTTTTTTTCTTTCAATTTTTTCAATCGGCCGATTAATCGGCATCTGCTTTTTTTTGGGGTCCTCCAATAATCGGTATCGGCATTGAAAAATCATAATCGGTAGACCTCTACTGACTATACACACCAATTATAAATATATATATGACCCCTGCTTATATATTTATATAGACAGTATGGATATTAATTTTATTGAATTGTATTTTTGGATTATGTGTGTATTGTTATTGTATTGCTAGATATTACTGTTGGAGCTAGAAACAGAAGTATTTCGCTGCACCTGCAAATCTGTCTGCGCAACCAATAAACGTTGGTGTGGTTACTACATTATTTCACAGGTAGAGTAGAATAAGAAAAAGTGAACCGTCATATGTCTCCACCCAGAACAGACACAAGACATGCTGCTTTGGTGATTCAGTACTGGGATTTGCTTCCTGTCCTACAAGGCAGCCACACACACACACAGCACCTGTTTGATTTCCTGTTCCACACATTACCCCGTCCCCATCCCAGACGTCACGGTGCGTTTCCTTTCTGAGTGCAGGTAGCTGTGTGATGGATGGCTGCTGGGTGATGCCGTGGTGGGCTTTGTGTTCTCTGTCACAGCCGTCACTTTAAAGAAGCTGGTCAACCCTGGGTGCCGTGCTCCCTCTGCTCAGTCTTTCACTGCTTTCATTGTTCCAGTCCAGCAGCCTGATTGAAGCTGCTGCCTGTCAATCATGGAGGAGGGCGGCTTGATTGAATGCACAGCAACATGGCTGCCGGATGAGAAGACTGCGGAGAGAAAGTTATTGATTTGAATAAAGCCTATTTTCCTCCAAACTCTCGGCATGTTTGTGTGAATGTGTATGTGTGTGTGTGCCCCGGCATGTGTGAGTGTGTTAGCACGTCTGCCTGTGGGGAATTTGTGTGCGTGTCTGGATGATGTGTGTCTGGAAGAGGGTCTCTATGCTTTAGAGAATGCCTGCCTGCCTGTGTCCTTGTAAGTGTCACTGTGTGTGTGCGTTGTGGCAGCCCAGGGTAGTCAGAGGTGAAACTCATAAAGTAAGACAGAGGGAGAGCAATTTGTGGGGCTTTAAACAAGGTAGTTCTTTCATAAAAGTGGGGGGAAATGGGGAGGGGAGAAATACAACTGAAAAGCCTCTCAGGTAATTGGTGGGCCACTATGTCTGTCGTGGCGGCTCCTCGGACCGCCTGTGTCAATGAACAAAACAAAATAGAGAGAGAGCGATGAGTCCGGGGTTTCAATCCTTTCTACTTGCGCCGGACGGTGTGCTACCCGGGATTATGTAATCATCCTTTGGGGCAGAGAACAGAAAGAGAGAGAGAAAGATGAGTGTCACGCCTTGGTCTTAGTATTTTGTGTTTTCGTTAATTATTTGGTCAGGCCAGGATGTGACATGGGTTTATGTTGTTGTATTTCGTATTGAGGTTTTGTATTATTGGGATTGCGGCTGAGTAGGGGTGTTGAATGGGCTTGGCTGCCTGAGGCGGTTCTCAATCAGAGTCAGGTGATTCTCGTTGTCTCTGATTGGGAACCGTATTTAGGTAGCCTGGGTTTCACTGTGTATTTGGTGGGTGATTGTTCCTGTCTCTGTGTAGTGTTCACCAGATAGGCTGTAATTAGATTTCATGTTCCGTTTTTGTATTTGTATAGTTATTTCATGTATCGCCTTTTTCATTAAAGTCATGAGTAACCACCACGCTGAATTTCGGTCCGACTCTCTTTCAACGAACGAAGAACGACGTTACAGTGAGTCAAGCATTGCCTAGTATCTTTGTCATTGAATCAAGGTGCTTATCATACTCACTCCGGCTCTTCTGAGGACAAGGCGTACCCTCTCTCTGTCTGCCCGAGCGACTGCACCTCTACTTATACTCATTTGGGATAACGAGGGACAGGTGGGACCAATTCTAGGTGCCAAATGGTTGCCTGGACTGGGTAATATTGGTGTTGAATCATCAGCCTCAGTTGGTGCCTGTAGGGCTGTCCATGGTGCTGGCTTGACCTCGATAGCCCTCTGGAGCTGACCAAGGTCCTGCTCCTGCCTTTGAAGCTCCCTGATGGCCCCCGGGTTGCCACAGTGTGTGTGTGCGCTTGTGCATGTGTGTGACTGGCTGGGTAACAGCTCTTTCATGTGTATAGTTAAGAGACAGCCAGTGGAGTTTCAACTCCTGGTCCTCTATTTGATGTTGAACCGAGGCAAATGGGCTGTCTTTCCACTGAACGCATTTTATCCATATAGAGGAAGAAGGCAGGCAGGGAAACATATGGCTCTCATTCACAGGCTCACCATCCATCTACTAAAGGTGATTCATAAAGGAATGTCACTGTCTTTGACTTTGTTCAAGTAATTGTGTCTATATTGGGTACTTTTTAAGTCTTTTGTGTGTGTGTGTGTGTGTGTGTGTGTGTGTGTGTGTGTGTGTGTGTGTGTGTGTGTGTGTGTGTGTGTGTGTGTGTGTGTGTGTGTGTGTGTGTGTGTGTGTGTGTGTGTGTGTGTGTGTGTGTGTGTGTGTGTGTGTGTGTGTGTGTGTGATAGTAACTATTAATCTCCCTGTGTGTGTCTATGTTTTCCCCCACAGAGGAGACAGCGTTCGAGGCAGGAGTGCGGGTGCAGATCCACAGCCAGGCAGAGCCCCCGTTCGTCCACGAGCTAGGCTTTGGCGTTGCCCCGGGCTTTCAGACCTTTGTTGCCACTCAGGAGCAGAGGGTAGGTGCCCTTTGACCTAAGTTATTACTCTACACACTGAATAGGTCTGCTTCAATCTTCCTGACACTTTTCACTTTTAGATTTCAATTTCAACCTCCTCCTGACTGGAGCTTATCTCTCCGAGATGAAAAACGTGCACTTCTGATAAAGAACTTTCTATTCAAGTGTGTGTGTGTGTGTGTGTGTGTGTGTGTGTGTGTGTGTGTGTGTGTGTGTGTGTGTGTGTGTGTGTGTGTGTGTGTGTGTGTGTGTGTGTGTGTGTGTGTGTGTGTGTGTGTGTGTGTGTGTGTGTGTGTGTGTGTGTGTGTGTGTGTGTGTGCATATACAGTTGAGGCAGGAAGATTACAATACATGGATGCCAGTTGTGATACAAACCTTATCAAAACATGAAGGCCTATGGGCTAGGCTACACGAGGTGTGTGACTAGGATTTTTAAAAAGTAGCTAAAAATGGCATTTTCTCTTGCCTTACACTGGGCATAATTCACAAGTGATAGTATATAATTCACAAGTGATAGTCTAATATTGTCCCACATATGATGAGCACTTGTTGGCTGCTTTTCCTTCAATCTGCGGTTTGACTCATCCCAAACCATCTTAATAGGGTTGAGGTCGGGGGATTGTGGACCCCAGGGCATCTGATGCAGCACTCCATCACTCTCCTTGGTAAAATAGCCCTTACACAGCCGGTGTGTTGGGTCATTGTCCTGTTGAAAAACAAATGATAGTCCCACTAAACCCAAACCAGATGGGATGGCGTATCGCTGCAGAATGCTGTGGTAGCCATGCTGGTTAAGTGTGCCTTGAATTTTAAATAAATCACAGACCGTGTCACCAGCAAAGCATCCCCACACCATAACACCTCCTCCTCCATGTTTTACGGTGGGAAATACACATGCGGAGATCATCCTTTCACCCAAAAAGACGGCGGTTGGAACCAAACCTTTCCAATTTTGACTCATCAGGCCAAAGGACAAATTTCCACCAGTCTAATGAGCATTGCTCATGTTTCTTAGCCCAAGCAGGTCTCTTCTTATTATCGGTGTCCGTTAGTCGTGGTTTCTTTGCTGCAATTCATGGATGAAGGCCTGATTCACACAGTCTCCTCTGAACAGTTGATGTTGAGATGTATCTGTTACTTGAACTCTGTGAAGCATTTATTTGTATTTTCTGTATTTTCTGAGGCTGTCCATCATTACTCTTATGAACTTATCCTCTTGAGCAGAGACAACTCTGGGTCTTCCATTCCTGTGGCGGTCCTCATGAGAGCCAGTTTCATCGTAGCGCTTGATGGTTTTTGAGACTGCACTTGAAGAAACTTTAAAAGTTATTGAAATGTTCCGCATTGACTGACCTTCATGTCTTATAGTAATGATGGACTGTCGTTTTTGAGCTGTTCTTATTTGTATTCGTATTTGAGCTGTTCTTGCCATAATATGGACTTTTTCCTTTACCAAATAGGGCTGTCTTCTGTATGCCCCCCCCCCTACCTTGTCGCAACACATCTGATTGGCTCAAACACATTAAGAAGGAAAGAAATTCAACAAATTAACTTTTAAGAAGGCATTCCAGGTGACTACCTCTTAAATCTGGTTGAGAGAATGCCAAGAGTGTGCAAATCTGTCAGCAAGGCAAAGGGTGGCTATTTGAAGAATCTCAAATACCAAATATATTTTGATTTGCTTTACACTTTTTTGGTTACAACATGATTCCAAATGTGTTATTTCATAGTCTTGATGTCTTCAATATTATTCTACAATATAGAAAATAGTCAAAATAAAGAAACCCTTGAATGAGTAGGTGTTGTAAAACATTTGACTGGTAGTGTGTATGTGTGACATTTGTTTTGATTTAGAATGGACCAATATCATGCACTTCTCTCTCTCGAAACCACTTTTCCTGTGGTTCATTTTCATGCCAGCCAGGTAGGCTATACTCGTGTTGTAAAGATAAGCAATGTGCTTAATATTAGGAAAGTTGAGAAGTAAATATAGTAGGCCTATCCTATAGAAAGCTGATGGGATCCTCCTCTTTTTAATCGAGGCCGACACCCTCTTTTCTCGTGCAATTGCATAGCCTATATAAAGGTCGAGCAACATGAACTCATGGGCTCTCATGAAGTATTTGATTAGATTTTTGATTACATTTGCATTGATGTCAGAGTGATTAGAGGGACAATAGAGTGCTGATTACCAGGCAGTTAGTAAGTTTTGTAGGCTACTAATGACCATCAGCAGCATCAGAGCTTGGAGAAGCCTAATTACCGTGGAATTTGACTGCCTTCATGACTCGTAACCACCGGTGTGGCGCTAATGCGGTCACCACAAAAGCCCTAGGTCTGACCTCTTATCTCTGTCCACTCCCTGACTGGGAGTATCTCTCTTTATCACTCTGTCTTTCTCTCTCTCTCTCTCTCTCTGTCTCTCTCTCTCCCGTCTTCTCTCTCCCACTCTCATTCTCTGAACCTGGAGATGTTTTATCTAAGTTTCCAGGGAGTTGGCTGGATAGCCCTTGTCTTAGCTGACAGAATCCTGTCACGATTCATCTATTTTTCCTCATACTTCAAATGGCTTATGTCTCCAGCATTTACATGAGATGCCTGTTCTGCAATTAAAATCCAATCAAATCAAAATCACATTCGCCGAATACATCCGGTGTAGACCTTACAGTGAAATGCTTACCTACAAGCCTAACCAACATAGCAGTTTTAAGAAAATACCTACAAAAAAAGCAGCAGTAAATAACCGGGGTATCGGTACAGAGTCAATGTGCGGGGGCACCGGTGTCGAAGGTATTTGAGGTAATATGTACATGTTGGTAGTGTTATTAAAGTGAATATGCACAGATAATAACAGAGAGTAGCAGCAGCGTAGAAGAGGGGGTGGGGGGCGCAATACAAATAGTCTGGGTAGCCATGTGATTAGCTGTCTTATGGCTTGGGGATAGAAGCTGTTTAGAAGCCTCTTGGACCTAGACTTGGTGTTCCGGTACTGCTTGCGCGTGCGGTAGCAGAGAGAACAGTCTATGACTAGGGTGGCTGGAGTCTTTGACAATTTTTAGGGCCTTCCTCTGACACCACCTGGTATAGAGGTCCTGGATGGCAGGAAGCTTGGCCCCGGTGATGTACTGAGCCGTACGCACTACCCTCTGTAGTGTCACGCCTTGGTCTTAGTATTTTGTGTTTTCTTTAATTATTTGTTCAGGCCAGGGTGTGACATGGGGTTATTTTATTTTCGTATTGGGGTTTGTAGTATTTTGGATCGCGGCTGAGTAAGGGTGTTGTTAGGCTTGGCTGCCTGAGGCGGTTCTCAATCAGAGTCAGGTGATTCTCGTTGTCTCTGATTGGGAACCGTATTTAGGTAGCTGGGGTTTCACTGTGTATTTCGTGGGTGATTGTTCCTGTCTCTGTGTAGTGTTCACCAGATAGGCTGTAATAGGTTTCACGTTCCGTTTGTTGTTTTTGTATTTATGAGTTATTTCATGTATCGTTCCCTTTTCCTTCATTAAAGATCATGAGTAACAACCACGCTGCATTTCGGTCCGACTCTCTTTCGACAAACGAAGAACGCCGTTACATGTAGTGCCTTGCGGTCGGAGGCCGAGCAGTTGCCATACCAGGCAGTGATGCAACCAGTCAGGATGCTCTCGATAGTGCACCTATAAAACCTTCTGAGGATCTGAGGACCCATGCCAAATCATTTCAGTCTCCTGAGGGGGAATAGGTTTTGTCGTGCCCTCTTCATGACTGTCTTGGTGTTCTTGGACCATGTTAGTTTGTTAGTGATGTGATCGCCAACCTGCTCCACTACAGCCCAGTCGATGAGAATGGAGGCGTGCTCGGTCCTCCTTTTCCTGTAGTCCACAACCAGGGACTGATAAAGCAGAAAACCTAGACAGTACCTTTAGAAAGTATTCCCACCCCTTGACTTTTTCCACATTTTGTTGTGTTACAGCCTGATTTTAAATGGATTCATATTGAGATTTTGTGTCACTGGCCAACACACAATACCTAAATGTTTTTTGAAATTTGTACAAATGAATTGAAAATGAAAAGCTGAAATGTCGAGTCAATAAGTACTCAACCCCTTTGTTATGGTATGCCTAAATAATCTCAGGAGTTTTACAGTTTTGACTTAAATCTGCTTGAAAATCTATGGAAAGACCTGAAAATAGTTGTCTCTATGATCAACAACCCAAATGACAGAGCTTGGAGAATTTTGAAAAGAATAGTGGAGAAATGTTCCACAATTGAGGTGTGGAAAGCTCTTATAGATTTACCCAGAAAGACTCACAGCTGTAATCGCTGCCAAAGGTGCTTCTACAAAGTATTGACTGAGGGGTGTGAATACTTATGTAAATGGATATTTATGCATCCCATTTTCAATACATTTGCAAAGATGTCAAAAAACGATTTCATTTTGTCACTATGGGGTTTGTGTGTAGATGAGTGAGAGAAAAACATCTTTTGAATCCATTTTGAATTCAGGCTGTAACACAACAAAATCTGAAATAAGTCAAGGGGTATGAATACTTTCTGAAGGCAATGTACATAAGAAATAAGAATAAGAAGAAACTGTACAATAAACGTATAATAAACTGTATAACTCCCATCATTTAAAGGACGATCCAAAACATGTTCAGTCATTTCCAGAAGTTTGAAAAACAACTCACACCCTGAAAAAGATAAGAGGAGGAAAAAGAAAGAAGAAGTCTGCCAGCGATAAGCATACAGAGAAGGTCTACTGTACAGCGGCAGGCAGGCAGGCAGGCAGGCAGGCAGGCAGGCAGGCAGGCAGGCAGGCAGGCAGGCAGGCAGGCAGGCAGGCAGGCAGGCAGGCAGGCAGGCAGACAGACAGACAGACAGACAGACAGACAGACAGACAGACAGACAGACAGACAGACAGACAGACAGACAGACAGACAGACAGACAGACAGACAGACAGACAGACAGACAGACAGACAGGGGACTCTGGAGGCCTCCAATCATGGTGTGGCCAGGCAGCCCCCTGGGCCGTAGAGCACCCAGCAGTCTCAGCTCCATCTCAGCTCTGTCTGTGTGACTGGCTCTGTGTGACTGACTGGCACAACATCATCATCCTTCATCCTCCCCATTGCACCAGCACAGTGGGAAACACAGTCAATTTAGACACCAGCTAATTAACTCCGCTTTGCACTTTGAATTCAAAGATTCCCCAGACTTCCTACTGTGGCTTGACCCTTGTTGGGTTCCTGCAGCGTGGCACAACTTTAGTTCCTGACTGAGCCAGCCCGAGGACATCTTGTGAGACGCCATGTAATGACCATGCTTATAATCAGGCTGAATATAGCCGATATGTCTTAATGATTAGCAGTACTGTGGGGACTTTGTAAAAGTACAATGGCTGCCTGTGGTCATTGGTGTGCGATTGTAATCAGATCCAACCAGACAGCTCAATTGTGAGGCGGAGCTGAAGACATGCACTCAAATGAACTCGTATTATTACTTCCAGATTAAAGACACTTCATCAAAAAAAAGTGCACAGAAGCCAAAGAACACAGCCACTATAGGCACTTAATAATGCATGAACACAGACACACACACACACACACACACACACACACACACACACACACACACACACACACACACACACACACACACACACACACACACACACACACACACACACACACACACACACACACACACACACACACACACACACTAGATTGCCTGTGTTCTTTAATAATCCTCTGTCTTGTCTCATTATTTTAAGTGTTGGGGAGTTTCAAATATTAAAGTGTTCTTTGCTATGCTTTCCACAGAAGTCACAAGGGCATTCCCATGTCTGTAAATTACTGTTCTATTAAAGACCCTGAGCCTCTCTCCCTCCTGTGTCTTCTGGATGGGTCTCAGTAATATATTTTTTGGTCTTGGCAACCTAGTGTCCACGGGAGAGGGATGAACTGATATACTATACTGTACTGGTTCGTTAATAAAACTCCAGACTCACAGCTCCGGTTTTCAACAAAATCCCCAAAGTTAGCAAATCCATGTAGAGCTCCCAAAGCCTAATTCCAAATCTAGAAGCGACAACTTTAATTATGCCCCTTGTTGATTCAACTGTTGATCCGTTTCTAATATGCTTTCTAGTTGCTGACGTGCATCCCAATGGCAGAGTGTGTGGTCATTGATGAATAATGTGTGGGAGGGGCAGAGAGGGTCCTGGCCGTCATTGGAGTGTATTTAATCAGGTCATCAGATCACCCCATAGTGGGCGCTGACATCTATCTACTATTTGATTACAGCAGGATAATAGTGTTATACATCAGCCACTCCAATTAGGACAAGAGGAAAGATTAGCAGAGGTATGAAGGTGATGGGAAAGGTGATGGACTGACTGCTGCTGAGGAGCACCTGCCTCTCATCTTAATGAAATCGACAGTGCTGGGAAAGTCTATCTTCCTAGAAGTGATGAACAGCTGGCCTTTAGGGAAAACTTTTTAATTGTGAATGGAGACCTACAGGAGCGTGGCCAGACCTATAGTATATGAGTGAGGCCAGGGCTAGTTTGAAATGTTTTGATTTGTTGGCTTCATTAGTCGTGTTTCAATCGAGCTGTAGTGGAGCAGGTTGAGAGCTTCAAGTTCCTCGGTGTCCACATCAACAACAAACTAGAATGGTCCAAACACACCAAGACAGTCGTGAAAAGGGCATGACAAAGCCTATTCCCCTTCAGGAAACTAAAAAGATTTGGCATGGGTCCTGAGATCCTCAAAAGGTTTTACAGCTGCAACATCGAGAGCATCCTGACTGGTTGCATCACTGCCTTGTACGGCATTTGCTCGGCCTCTGACCGCAAGGCACTACAGATGGTATTGTGTACGGCCCAGTACATCACTGTGGCTAAGCTGCCTGCCATCCAAGACCTCTACACCAGGCGGTGTCAGAGGAAGGCCCAAAAAATTGTCAAAGAACCCAGCCAACCCAGTCATAGACTGTTCTCTCTACTACCGCATGGCAAGCGGTACCGGAGTGCCAAGTCTAAGACAAAAAGGCTTCTCAACAGTTTTTACCCCCAAGTCATAAGACTCCTGGACAGGTAATCAAATGGCTACCTGGACTATATGCATTGTGTGCTCCCCCAACTCCCCCAAACCCTCTTTTTACGCTGCTGCTACTCTCTGTTTTATCATATATGCATAGTCACTTTAACTATACATTCATGTATGTACTACCTCAATTGAGCCGACCAACCAGTGCTCCTTCATATTGGCTAACCGGGCTATCTGCATTGTGTCCCGCCACCCACCACCCGCCAACCCCTCTTTTATGCTACTGCTACTCTCTGTTTATCATATATGCATAGTCACTTTAACCATATCTACATGTGCATACTACCTCAATCAGCCTGACTAGCCGGTGTCTATATGTATATAGCCTCACTACTGTATATAGCCTCGCTACTGTATATGGCCTGTCTTTTTACTGTTGTTTTATTTCTTTACTTACCTATTGTTCACATAACACCTTTTTTGAACTGTTGGTTAGAGCCTGTAAGTAAGCATTTCACTGTAAGGTCTACACCTGTTGTATTCGGCGCACGTGACAAATAAACTTTGATTTGATTTGAAAATCAACGTCTCGCTTGCTGATATCGAGGGAATTCTGTGTTCGAGTTAACAACAGCAAACTAATCTGGATGCATGGATACAGTATCAGTCTCTGATTGGAGAGATTCTTCTCCAATGTTATCTGTGCTAACAGACATTCCACAGCCAAATCTGACCTGGCAGGATAAGGATTATTTTGGTCCAAGAACTGGTATTTGGCTGAGGAAACTGCATCTCCCACAATGCAGGGGGCGCTGGGTGATGGATGCTGAACGGAGAGTGGAGAGGGCCGCCTGCGTGCAGGGCAGATGGGCGCTCACACAGCCCCTCCTGGTGTCCCTCTCTCCTCGTCTGCTGTTCCCGTCTCCAGAGCCATGGGGGTGGGGTGGGGGCGAGAGGAGGGAACATTTGGAGATTTTGTGTTCTTGGAACCTGTTGTGAGTTTTCACAGCGAGAGACTGTATCTGTGAATGTGTCCCATTCTGCCCAGTCTTTTGGCCAGACCTTCCTTTTGTTGTCATCTAGCCTGCTGTGTTCTAGAGGGCCTTTTGGATCCTCTCTCTGATGGCTCTAAATCACAATAACACCATGACATCTCCTATGTGTCTATGGGAGTTTTAGACTTCAGCTGAGTGTTTTTCCCTGTCTCTCTGTCTCTCTGCTCAATCCCCCCACTGTGTCCCTCCTGTGTTGTAGCTGACCTACCTGCCTCCTCCGTGGGGAGAGTGTGAGTCCAAGGCCCTAGACTCTGGCTTCTTCCAGGTCTATAGTGTGACAGCTTGCAGGATCGACTGTGAGACACGCTACATCGTGGAAAACTGTAACTGCAGGATGGTGCACATGCCCGGTAAGAGCACACACATTCTTTCCCCTTTTCACACTAAACAAAACATGTGGATAGAGTCTGTAATATAGCATTGTCTGGGCCATGGGCAAACAAAAACAATTGTTTGAGCTATGGGCCATGTTTTTTCATCAAGGACTATTTGAAGACATAGAACAAGGTGAGGAAAGTTTGATAAAGGACTTACTTAGTAGTTGTTGTGGTTGATAAAGTAATCTAAAGTCTGTGGTGGGTTTGAAAAGGTCAAAGAGCTGTAAGGTGTAAGGTCAAGATTTGTGTTGGTGTATTATAAAGCTTTCTGCTCCAAGGCTTGTCTATCACCTTGCTCCACACAATGCTCTATTTCTCTCTCTCACACTCTTTTTAGGTGTGATAGATTTTTGCATGTTGCGAGTCTCCTTGACTGCTTCCACAGTAGGGTTGCAAATGTTACTGGAAACGTTCACAGTTGACCATTAAACTCTGAATTTTGGAGTCTTTCAAGGATTTTGTGTAATCTATCATAAATGATCTACTGGCCCTTTTGGGGACAGATTATCCCAGGTGTTATCTATGGCCCTCTGTGTGGTCGTGTCACATGCAGAATATGTAACATCATTAAATAATATGATTTTAAAATATCAACAAAAACAAAATAAATATGACAAAGCTGTAAAACAATATCATAAATATGAACCATCAATTTAGGGAATACCATTGGTGTTTAATATGAGAGTTTCATCATAATACCCTTTATCATTTTTTTTACACACTTTAATCGATTTTACTATGTAAAATACAATATGTATTTGTTGTCAATGTTTTGGTGTCAAATTGGTGGCAGTTGTGAAGAAAAGTCAATAGTTGGAAGAGTTGCAGAGTTAATTGAAAATAATGCTTAGATGTTTAGATGCTTTTTTTATGAATTAGGCTATTTTCTCTTGACCCATATGGTCTAGCTACTAGAAACACATGGACAATATGGACACAGATTTATGTTATTCAGCTATAAATGACCAGAGTTCCGATAGATTGCCATAGATTTTCTGTTAATTACCCCAAGTGACTGAAGACTCCGGTAACTTTGTAACCATATTCCACAGAAATCTGAGCTGTTTACAATTTTGTTTTTCTCAAACTCGTAAGTCATTCATTTCATAAATATATCTAGCAGAAAAGCAGAATCTGAACTTTCCTCCCCTTCCTTCTGTGCTCCTTCTGTCCTTCTAGGTGATTCTCCATTCTGTACCCCTGAACAGTACAAAGACTGTGCAGAGCCTGCCCTTGGTAAGTCCACAATATGAACGCACACAAACGCACACACTTACATGTCTTTTTGTCGAAGGTACTACGCAGCGCACAGACCCCCTCGCGCATTCAACATCGTCAAGTTTCTTTGTAGGCCTATTTGGCAGGAAAACTGTGACGCCAGATGTTTCGCCTATTGCCTGTTTCTGCTTCTGAGTCTTTAATTAAAGAAGGTGAAAAAATGTTGTGTCTGTTTGCTGCTTAAATCATGCATATCTGTTCTTTATATGGCCTAAAATACATTTATTTAGGCTATAGCAGTGATCACCAACCGGTTGATCGTGATGGTCGACCTCCAAAGCATTCCTAGTCGATCACCAAACATTTCTGTAAAAAACCCAACAGTAAAGCCTTCGTTCCTATTTTTTAAATTTGTTTCTCGCTGTTGGCGGTAGATACTGTTGATTCAGCAGCCCTAGCTCCGGGAAGGCAAAGTGTCCCCATTTTTAATCATTTCATGATTCTGAAGGTAGAACTCCACCTACCCAGCAGGCCCCAGAGAGCAAATCAAGTGCACCTATAAGCCTGTTTTTATGAGTAAGTACATTACATGTTTAAGATGCTATCCAGCACTGTCAACACTTTGTTCAACATTTTTATGAGCCATAAAATGTACGTTCTCCCTACTTCCACTCACGCTATAACCAGCACTGCACCTGCAATAGATGAGCGTAGCAAAGTGTTCCGATAAACTTGCCTTGTTATTATTAGCGGCTTGTGTCTTTTTTAATATCTGGGAATATTTCACTTTCTCTGGTCATAGGAGTAACAACATGAATTGGTGCATGAGGCAGAAATAATGCCGTGTGAATTGAGTTTTTCCATCAGCTGAGGGAGGGAGAGCGGAGGGATGGTATTATTGAGTTGAATGAGAGGCAGCCTCAGACTGACTATCAGATGCTGGCCATCAGTCCAGTAAAAACACATATATATATTATACTCACTCAGCTGTGCCTCAAAAGTAATCCAACAAATGATCCTGTACCAGTGTGATCATATACCATTTAAAATATATATAATTTCAAAATTGGCAGGGCAATTCAAGCATAGCCAATATGCAGTGATCATGTATTGGGCCTATAGCCTACAGCACAAACCACATTGCTACAGCACAGTTTTAATTGGTTAATGTTGCATGGGCTTAAGTTTTTTAAGTCAGTCACGTTCTGACCTTAGTTCCTTTGTTATGTCTTTGTTTTAGTTTGGTCAGGGCGTGAGTTGGGGTGGGTAGTCTATGTTCTTTTTTCTATGTTGTGTTTATGCATTTGGCCTGGTATGGTTCAATCAGAGGCAGGTGTCGTTTGTTGTCTCTGATTGAGAAATACTTAGGTAGCCTTTTGCCACCTGTGTTTGCCACCTTAATTATTTTCTGTCTAGTGTTTCGCCCGTGCCAGGCGAATGTGAGTATTAAGCCTAAGGGAGAGGTGCGAGTGGTATGCACCAGATCTCCAGTGCTCCCCCACAGCCCAGTTCAACCTGTGCCTGCACTCTGGAGGGTCCGGAATCGCCCGTCACTCCGGTGCTGCCGGAATCTCCTGTCCATTCAGGACCCTCCCCAGTCCGGGGTCGGCGGTGAGGGTCGCCGCTCGAAAGAGGCCACGGAGGCGGTTGAGGAGGAGGACAAAGACTGTGGTGGAGTGGGGTCCACATCCCGTGCCAGAGCCGCCACCGCGGACAGACACCCACTCAGACCCTCCCCTATAGGTTCAGGTTTTGCGGCCGGAGTCCGCACCTTTGGGGGGGGGGGGGGTACTGTCACATTCTGACCTTAGTTTCTTTGTTATGTCTTTGTTTTAGTATGGTCAGGGCGTGAGTTGGGTGGGTTGTCTGTGTTCCGTTTTCTATGTTGTGTTTTGTGTTTGGCCTGGTATGGTTCTCAATCAGAGGCAGGTGTCGTTAGTTGTCTCTAATTGAGAATCATACTTAGGTAGCCTTTTCCCACTTGTGTTTCGTGAGTGTTTATTTTCTGTGTCAGTGTTTGTTTCCACACGGAACTGTTTCGGTTTCATGTTGTCGTTTATTGTTTTGTTCAGTGTTCTTATTAAAAACCAAGATCAACCCTTACCACGCAGTGCATTGGTCCGATCCTTGCTAGTCCTCCTCAGAAGAGGAAGAGGAAAGCCGTTCCACAAATATTCTGCTTAAAAAGATCTTGCACCGCTACCCTCCTCATTCCTCATTCTTAGAGGAGGTCAGAGAAAGATACAGTGGAACCCGAATGTATCCTCTGGGTGCGTGGAAAAAATATCCTGCTGCATGAAGGTTCCGGTTGGAGCGAGTGGTCGCATCTGCACGTCGCTCCAACGGGTAGTATAACTTTTTAACCTTTTCATTATATCTCGGTTTGATTTGTCTTATCTTAGCAATTTCTTCTCAGCTAGCTACATAGCCGTCTTTGTATCAAAGATAATTGCGTAATTATCGTATTTCGCCGTCCTAACGTAGTCTTCACTAGCCAGCTAGCTAACGTCCACTGATTAGCTGCACTGAGAAACTCTTACACTCAACTGAACGACTTGATTAGTTTAGTGTTAGCTACCTACATAGCTGTCTTTGCTGTCTTCGTATCATCGTATCATCGTATCCAAGATAATTGTGTTGTTTAGGTTTAGAGTGTGTAGTCTTAGAGTGATTATCTTAATTTACCGAGGTTAGCTAGCCAGCTATTTGTCGTCCTTAACGTAGGTGACTCTGCTAGCTAGCCAACAGCTAGCCAACGCTAGCCAACGTCTTCTGTATAGAACTCAACTACCCGGTCGCATTCACAGGTTGTATCACATTTTCACTTCATTTCATTACAGTACAACGGTTTGATTTGTTTGATCGTAGCTAGCTACTTAGCTAGCTACATAGCCGTCTTTGTATCAAAGATAATTGTGTAGTCTAGAGCGATTTTCTAGGTTCGCTAGCCATCTATTGTCGTTCTTTTAACGCAACGTAACGTAAACAACACTGCTAGCTAGCCTGCTAGCCCCGAATAGCAACACTGCAGAACTATTACACTCAACGGAATGACTTGATTAGTGTAGTGTCAACAACGCACCCACTGCCAGCTGGCCTACTTCAGCAGTACTGTATCATTTTAATCATTTTAGTCAATAAGATTCTTGCTACGTAGCTTAACTTTCTGAACATTCGAGACGTGTAGTCCACTTGTCATTCCAATCTCCTTTGCATTAGCGTAGCCTCTTCTGTAGCCTGTCAACTATGTGTCTGTTTATCCCTGTTCTCTCCTCTCTGCACAGACCATACAAACGCTCCTCACCGCGTGGCCGCGGCCACCCTACTCTGGTGGTCCCAGCGCGCACGACCCACGTGGAGTTCCAGGTCTCCGGTAGCCTCTGGAACTGCCAATCTGCGGTCAACAAGGCAGAGTTCATCTCAGCCTATGCCTCCCTCCAGTCCCTCGACTTCTTGGCACTGACGGAAACATGGATCACCACAGACAACACTGCTACTCCTACTGCTCTCTCTTCGTCCGCCCACGTGTTCTCGCACACCCCGAGAGCGTCTGGTCAGCGGGGTGGGCACCGGGATCCTCATCTCTCCCAAGTGGTCATTCTCTCTTTCTCCCCTTACCCATCTGTCTATCGCCTCCTTTGAATTCCATGCTGTCACAGTTACTAGCCCTTTCAAGCTTAACATCCTTATCATTTATCGCCCTCCAGGTTCCCTCGGAGAGTTCATCAATGAGCTTGATGCCTTGATAAGCTCCTTTCCTGAGGACGGCTCACCTCTCACAGTTCTGGGCGACTTTAACCTCCCCACGTCTACCTTTGACTCTTTCCTCTCTGCCTCCTTCTTTCCACTCCTCTCCTCTTTTGACCTCACCCTCTCACCTTCCCCCTACTCACAAGGCAGGCAATACGCTCGACCTCATCTTTACTAGATGCTGTTCTTCCACTAACCTCACTGCAACTCCCCTCCAAGTCTCCGACCACTGCCTTGTATCCTTTTCCCTCTCGCTCTCATCCAACACCTCCCACACTGCCCCTACTCGGATGGTATCGCGCCGTCCCAACCTTCGCTCTCTCTCCCCCGCTACTCTCTCCTCTTCCATCCTATCATCTCTTCCCTCCGCTCAAACCTTCTCCCACCTATCTCCTGATTCTGCCTCCTCAACCCTCCTCTCCTCCCTCTCTGCATCCCTTGACTCTCTATGTCCCCTATCCTCCAGGCCGGCTCGGTCCTCCCCTCCCGCTCCGTGGCTCGATGACTCATTGCGAGCTCACAGAACAGGGCTCCGGGCAGCCGAGCGGAAATGGAGGAAAACTCGCCTCCCTGCGGACCTGGCATCCTTTCACTCCCTCCTCTCTACATTTTCCTCCTCTGTCTCTGCTGCTAAAGCCACTTTCTACCACGCTAAATTCCAAGCATCTGCCTCTAACCCTAGGAAGCTCTTTGCCACCTTCTCCTCCCTCCTGAATCCTCCGCCCCCTCCCCCCTCCTCCCTCTCTGCAGATGACTTCGTCAACCATTTTGAAAAGAAGGTCGACGACATCCGATCCTCGTTTGCTAAGTCAAACGACACCGCTGGTTCTGCTCACACTGCCCTACCCTGTGCTCTGACCTCTTTCTCCCTCTCTCTCCAGATGAAATCTCGCGTCTTGTGACGGCCGGCCGCCCAACAACCTGCCCGCTTGACCCTATCCCCTCCTCTCTTCTCCAGACCATTTCCGGAGACCTTCTCCCTTACCTCACCTCGCTCATCAACTCATCCCTGACCGTTGGCTACGTCCCTTCCGTCTTCAAGAGAGCGAGAGTTGCACCCCTTCTGAAAAAACCTACACTCGATCCCTCCGATGTCAACAATTACAGACCAGTATCCCTTCTTTCTTTTCTCTCCAAAACTCTTGAACGTGCCGTCCTTGGCCAGCTCTCCCGCTATCTCTCTCTGAATGACCTTCTTGATCCAAATCAGTCAGGTTTCAAGACTAGTCATTCAACTGAGACTGCTCTCCTCTGTATCACGGAGGCGCTCCGCACTGCTAAAGCTAACTCTCTCTCCTCTGCTCTCATCCTTAGATCTATCGGCTGCCTTCGATACTGTGAACCATCAGATCCTCCTCTCCACCCTCTCCGAGTTGGGCATCTCCGGCGCGGCCCACGCTTGGATTGCGTCCTACCTGACAGGTCGCTCCTACCAGGTGGCGTGGCGAGAATCTGTCTCCTCACCACGCGCTCTCACCACTGGTGTCCCCCAGGGCTCTGTTCTTGGCCCTCTCCTATTCTCGCTATACACCAAGTCACTTGGCTCTGTCATAACCTCACATGGTCTCTCTTATCATTGCTATGCAGACGACACACAATTAATCTTCTCCTTTCCCCCTTCTGATGACCAGGTGGCGAATCGCATCTCTGCATGTCTGGCAGACATATCAGTGTGGATGACGGATCACCACCTCAAGCTGAACCTCGGCAAGACGGAGCTGCTCTTCCTCCCGGGGAAGGACTGCCCGTTCCATGATCTCGCCATCACGGTCGACAACTCCATTGTGTCCTCCTCCCAGAGCGCCAAGAACCTTGGCGTGATCCTGGACAACACCCTGTCGTTCTCTACTAACATCAAGGCGGTGGCCCGTTCCTGTAGGTTCATGCTCTACAACATCCGCAGAGTACGACCCTGCCTCACACAGGAAGCGGCGCAGGTCCTAATCCAGGCACTTGTCATCTCCCGTCTGGATTACTGCAACTCGCTGTTGGCTGGGCTCCCTGCCTGTGCCATTAAACCCCTTCAACTCATCCAGAACGCCGCAGCCCGTCTGGTGTTCAACCTTCCCAAGTTCTCTCACGTCACCCCGCTCCTCCGTTCTCTCCACTGGCTTCCAGTTGAAGCTCGCATCCGCTACAAGACCATGGTGCTTGCCTACGGAGCTGTGAGGGGAACGGCACCTCAGTACCTCCAGGCTCTGATCAGGCCCTACACCCAAACAAGGGCACTGCGTTCATCCACCTCTGGCCTGCTCGCCTCCCTACCACTGAGGAAGTACAGCTCCCGCTCAGCCCAGTCAAAACTGTTCGCTGCCCTGGCCCCCCCAATGGTGGAACAAACTCCCTCACGACGCCAGGACAGCGGAGTCAATCACCACCTTCCGGAGACACCTGAAACCCCACCTCTTTAAGGAATACCTAGGATAGGTTAAGTAATCCCTCTCACCCCACCCCCCCCCCTAAGTTTTAGATGCACTATTGTTAAGTGACTGTCCCACTGGATGTCATAAGGTGAATGCACCAATTTGTAAGTCGCTCTGGATAAGAGCGTCTGCTAAATGACTTAAATGTAATGTAAATGTAAATGAAGGCTACCCCTACAGACAGGAACGATAGATGGCAAATAAGTGCTTTTGGAAGTGCACCGAATATCACACTTTTGGGAATGCCGACGTCGCATAACCCTGAATGATGAGGTTACAGTGTCTGGATACCTGGTTCTTTCAGCGATACCTGGTTCTTTCAGGCAACATGGGTTGAGGAGAATATCGGACTTATTGGAAGAAAGCCAATGTTTCCCATATGTATGGCTTGTTAACATAATAATGGCTTTATTTGATTTTTTCTTACTATTGATGGCATCATGCCCAAGGCCAATAAAATTGTTGCTAATATACTTTTACCTATTTATTTATTTTCTGAATTTTGGTGCTGCTACGATGCTGTCCTGCAAGACTTGGCAAAGACCAACCATGGAGAGGAGAGCTGGCATTGAACTTTTTTGTTGAATCTTGGCGCTACCCACCACACCATTTGTAAGTTCATCGAGGCAATGCAACGACAGCAGCAAGGAGGTGAAATGAGAAGGGAGCAGCAACTTGCTGGCATTCCACCGCCATGGCAAAGACCCTGCTACCACAAGCAGCGATCTGAAGTCGCTGGTTGAGAAGTAGCCAACACCACGACTCAACTGATGGAGTCTTACCCGAAGAGCGTTGCCTACACTTTCAAGTAGCAGTTGTGAATACTCCAAAATCCATCTGAGAGAAATTAGCACCTCGTCTACTTGGACACTTCTTCAAGTTCAACCCTTTCAATGACTCCAAAATCCTTATGAGACCAGAACACTAAGCCCACTCTTAGATGATTTGTTTGTTTTTATGGCGCTTCATTGTCATGTAGCCTACTAATATTTTAGGCCTACTTATTTTTGCCCCATCATTTTTTGTATTTTGTTAAGCTTTTTTGTTGATAAATAAATGTTTTATAGTAAATAGTTGGTGTTAGTGGATGGTGTAAAAACGAGAGAAAACCAAAAGCCATGATTTAAAATGAAAATAGATTGTAGGAACTAGAGATAGGTCTAGATATAGTATAGGCTGTTTTTAGCCTTCAACCTCTAATATAACCATATGAATGAATTGATATCCACTCAGTGGTCAGTTTTTTAGGTACATCCATCTAGTACCGGGTCGGACCCACCTTTGCCTCCGGAACAGACTGAATTCTTTGGGGAATTGAACCGTTGCTCAATTGGTATCAAGGGACCTAACGTGTGCCAGGAAAACATTCCCCATACCTTTACACCAACGCCACCAGCCAGTACCCTTGACACCACGTGACTCACTGTCTGTAGGATGGTGCACCTAACACACAATATTCTACCCAAATGAACACATTTATTTTAGGCTATAACTGAACCAATTTCTGTAGGCAATATTGTCAATACAACAGGGATCATCAACTAGATTCAGCTGCAGGCTGATTTATTTTCTTGACCGGATGGTTTGGGGACGGAACATAATTACAAATCATTTGTAGATTGCAAATTGTCC
Organism: Oncorhynchus gorbuscha; assembly: GCF_021184085.1. Taxonomy (NCBI): domain Eukaryota; kingdom Metazoa; phylum Chordata; class Actinopteri; order Salmoniformes; family Salmonidae; genus Oncorhynchus; species Oncorhynchus gorbuscha. The sequence continues at coordinate 10,907,755 of NC_060188.1, read as the reverse complement.
ACAAGAAGCCCAAACAAATATGTTTGACTAAAACATTTCAAATCTTGCTTACATTTGAATACGATGTGTCTCTTTATTACGCATGGGAATACTTAGGAAAATATTTCTTAAATTAAAATCTCTTAGAGCTGATTTCCTGGTGTTTTTACAGTCTTTGATGTCAACAATGAAAATGCATTTCAAAAATTGGGGGGACAAATTTGACCCATGGGGGAACCCTACATAACAATATTCTGTCCATATGAACAAATACAATAGCCATACATGATTTAATGAAAAGCAGTAAACATACATATTTAATAACAGACTCATGAACAGAAGCAGACAATAGTTAACATCACACAACAGGCTAGAGTGCAGGCTGTACAGCGCACTTCACAGCTTCCCCGATGCTTCACAACTTCCCCAGGAAACTCGTGGTCTCAAGTGGACAAAAGAGTAGTGTTCGTGGTCAAACATTATGCGTTGCTGCAGTGCTTCGTATTAATAGAATACTTACTGGGAGTGCAACACCTCCCTCCTCCTCTCTCTCACTCATCCTCTTGCTGTTGCTGTTTGGTTGATTCGGGATAAATGATTTAACATCATAGCATTCCTGTTTCTCCATGGGCTAGGGGACATAAAGATAGCATGAAGGAAAGGCATAGGTACATTGTGTCAACACAAGTGTCTTATCATTTCCCAAAAGATTTGACACATTTTGTATTATTGATCATTCATAGAGAATACAGAGGTTCTCTCGTTTTGCTGGTTGACCCTGGTATTTAGGATTTGCTCAGCTGTTTTTTTCCCCCTCTAGAAAAGCCAGGTCTAGAAGCCTCCCTTGGTTCATTTTACTTTCATACTGTACTGTATAGATTACAAATAAAAGGAATCTGTGCTTATCTGTGTGTGTTGAGAGGAGGGGGAGCTGTATGCATTCACATATAGAATAATCATTCACACACAGTAGGATCATTCACATACAGTAGGATCACTCATATACAGTAGGATAATTCACATACAGTAGGATCTCATTTTGTGCCTAAGCCCATCTATATTGAACTGTTATTTTCTGTAAAGCTGGGATATTGACTTTTTATTCTCACTTCTCCTTCGTCTAATTTTTTATTAGGCTGTTTTTATATATTAATTTATACCTTTACTTTTACCACAGACTCATACTTTACTGAAGGGATAAATGAAAATCAGATGAGACAGGACCTTGTTTATTCCTCTAAATGAACTTTATTGAAAAGTGTTTATGTGTTTTGTGTAGTAGGGGTGTCTAATTTCCCTGCTGATATCATTAAGGGGAGGCGTTCTCTCATTCTGTTACCTACCGGGCGACATACACACACAAACACTGGCAATTATTACGCTTTGGCCCTGGCTCGTCCATTGTAATTAGGCAATGTGTCTCAAATAAAGAGGATATGAAGCCAAGGTATGCTATACTGGGACTGTGGAGAGTTAGAGCTAGAGTACCCTCTTGTGCTTGGTCCAGCCTGGCCAGCTCCATCTCGCTCCCTCCCTCTCGCTCCTCCTGAATTGGTTTTATTTGAAATGCCTGTGCTTATTCCATCCAAACACACAGACCCAATAATTCTATGCAAATCCGTTCCTAGTTAGACTGTGAACCAATTTGATATACCCACTGCACCGTTTTCACTTAGTAAAGTTTGAAGTTGTTCTTTTTTTAAACCAATATGTCAGTCAGGAAGTTTGGGAGACAGAAACAGTGTGGCTGCTGTTTTAATGGAAGACAGCTGCATCTGTTCTCACTGGAGGGTCCTGTGACTAGATTACAGAGGAACACAGAAATCTTCTCTGTGCCTAATTATACACACGGAGGAAAACACAGACATTTGTTGTCCTGTGAAATGTCGACTTGGACGGCATTGCCCACAGTAACGTGATCATACAATCACATTACTAGCGTAATCGTTTTAGAAATGTGGTCTCAATGCAGGATGAATGACAGAAGATCCTCTCATCTCACATAATGGTTTTAAACCAAACATACAATAAAAAGGATTAGCTCGTCTCCGGGTTGAACAACTGCTAGCTTAAATATAACATTCTGTTCACAGCCAAAGACAGCTTAATGGAGAGTGTTAAGTCATTAAAAACACTGTTTCTTAATAAGCTTGGAAATATGAAATAAAGCAGATGATTTGGTTAGAATAATTGTTTTTGACAGAGATGAGACGGTGGATAGAGAGTGAGAAATAGAGAGAGAAAGACGATAGAGGGAGAGAGCAAAGGAAAGAGAGAGAGGTAGGGGAGAAGAGGAAAGAGAGTAAGATTGTGATATGGGGAGAGAGAGAAATAGAAAGAGGGATTGAGTGTATGAATCAGGGTTATGAATGCACACTGCTACCCGGATCCAATAACCCCTTATTTGAATGAGAATGAAAAGCGACTGAGGTGCCATATTGAATTTCCTGTCGCAATTACGTGACCACTTGGCCCTGAAGGCTATTAGTAATCCAAGGGAGACTCCGCCCTGCCCAGGGCGAGCTGGGGAGACTGCCATACTATTCTCATAGTAGGTTAGCGGAACCTAACAGCAGGCTAGAATGTGTTGAGAATGTGAGTGAGACTGGTTATTGTCAGAGGAAATTGATAGGACCAGACAGATTAGACCAGTATTTTTATACTTCCAGGAATGGATAGAAATGTCTGGAAAATTCATGAAACATTCCTGTGTATTTCATGAGGGCATTTACAGTGTCCACTGTTGTTGAGTGTAGTAATTCATTTACAATCGGTAGAAACTATGAGAATAGAAAGGTTCAGAGCTTTTGTGAAGCATCACAGCACCGTTGAAAAAATATATGGCAAATGGAAATCCAATATAGATGGTGTGAAGAGATAGATGGGAGGGATTTAATGGAGCTGAAGGGTGGGACTAATAACAACAAGATAACAAATGTCAAATATGCTGTGTCTGTAAAATGTTCAGAACTTTTGTGCAACAGCACAGTTAAAAATATATGGCAAATAAGAAATCAAACTGGATGAACATTAGAAATGGATCAAATCAAATCAAATCAAATACAACAACAGTGAAATGCTAGTGGTGGCTGTTTAACAGTCTGATGGCCTTGAGATAGAAGCTGTTTTTCAGTCTCTCGGTCCCAGCTTTGATGCACCTGTACTGACCTCGCCTTCTGGATGATAGCGGGGTGAACAGGCAGTGGCTCGGGTGGTTGATGTACTTGATGATCTTTATGGCCTTCCTGTAACATCGGGTGGTGTAGGTGTCCTGGAGGGCAGGTAGTTTGCCCCCGGTGATGCGTTGTGCAGACCTCACTACCCTCTGGAGAGCCTTACGGTTGGGGGCGGAGCAGTTGCCGTACCAGGCGGTGATACAGCCCGCCAGGATGCTCTCGATTGTGCATCTGTAGAAGTTTGTGAGTGCTTTTGGTGACAAGCCGAATTTCTTCAGCCTCCTGAGGTTGAAGAGGCGCTGCTGCGACTTCTTCACGATGCTGTCTGTGTGAGTGGACCAATTCAGGTTGTCTGTGATGTGTATGCCGAGGAACTTAAAACTTGCTACCCTCTCCACTACTGTTCCATCGATGTGGATAGGGCGGTGTTCCCTCTGCTGTTTCCTGAAGTCCACAATCATCTCCTTAGTTTTGTTGACGTTGAGTGTGAGGTTATTTTCCTGACACCACACTCCGAGGGCCCTCACCTCCTCCCTGTAGGCCGTCTCGTCGTTGTTGGTAATCAAGCCTACCACTGTTGTGTCGTCCGCAAACTTGATGATTGAGTTGGAGGCATGCGTGGCCACGCAGTCGTGGGTGAACAGGGAGTACAGGAGAGGGCTCAGAACGCACCCTTGTGGGGCCCCAGTGTTGAAGATCAGCGGGGAGGAGATGTTGTTGCCTACCCTCACCACCTGGGGGCGGCCCGTCAAATATCTATTTGATAATATATCAACCGGGACAGTTGTCTTTTACTAGGACCAGGAGGATTAATGGCTATCCCTCTCTGTTTGGCGCAAAATTCACACTGAGAGCCAACAACGGACCACTTACACAATGTGGACGTTTACGCTCATTCTTCAAAATAAAGGCCTGAGACTACGTCTAAAGGCTGTAGACACCTTAGGGAAGCCACAGAAAAAGGAATCTGGTTGATATCCCTTTCAATGGGCAATAGGGATGCATAGAAAGACAGGGGTTTCAAAATAAGAGTCACTTCCTCATTGGATTTTTCTCAGGATTTCGCCTGCAATATCAGTTCTGTTATACCCACAGACAATATTTTTACAGTTTTGGAAACTTTAGAGTGTTTTCTATCCTAAGCTGTCAATTATATGCATATTCTAGCATCTGGTCCTGGCAGTTTACTTTGGGAATGTTATTTTTCCAAAAATAAAAATAGTACCCCCTAGCTTCAAGAGGTTTTAAAGTGACTTTGCATAGATGATAACAACAGAGAGTAGCAACGGTGTAAATTGTCTGGGGAGCCACTTGATTAGATGTTAAGGAGTCTTATGGTTTGTGGGTAGAAGCTGTTTAGAAGCCTCTTGGACCTAGACTTGGTGCTCCTTTACCGCTTGCCATGAGGTAGCAGAGAGAACAGTCTATGACAAGGGTGGCTGGAGTCTTCTTCTGGCACCGCCTGGTATAGAGGTCCTGGATGGCTGGAGCCTACGCACTACCCTCTGTAGTGCCTTGCAGTCGGAGGCCGGGCAGTTGCCATATCAGGCAGTGATGTGCAGCTGTAGAACCTTTTAAGGATCTGAGGACCCATGCCAAATCTTTTCAATCTCCAGAGGTTTTTTTCATGCCCTCTTCACGACTGTCTTGCTGTGCTTGGACCATGTTAGTTTGTTGGTGATGTGGACACCAAGGAACTTGAAGCTTTCAACCTGCTCCACTACAGCCCCGTCAATGAGAATGGTGGCGTGCCTGGTCCTCTTTTCCCTGTAGTCCACAATTATCTCCTTTGTCTTGATCACGTTGAGGGAGATGTTGTTGTCCTGGTCCCGGCCAGGTCTCTGACCTCCTCCCTATAGGCTGTCTCGTCGTTGTCGGTGATCAGGCCTACAACTGTTTTGTCATCTGCAAACTTAATGATGGTGTTGGAGTCTTGCCTCGCCGTGCAGTCATGAGTGAACAGGGAGTACAGAAGGGGGCTGAGCACACAACCCTGAGGGGCCCCTGTGTTGAGGATCAGCGTGGCGAATGTGTTGTTACCTACCCTTACCACCTGGTGGCGGCCCGCCAGGACGTCCAGGATCCAGTTGCAGAGGGAGGTGTTTAGTCCCAGGGTCCTTAGCTTAGTGATGATCTTTGAGGGCACTATGGTGTTGAACCCTGAGCTGTAGTCAATGAATAGAATTCTCACATAGGTGTTCCTTTTGTCCAGGTGAGAACCGGAAGTTTGGAGTGCAATGGAGATTGCATCATCTGTGGATCTGTTAGGGCAGTATACAAATTGGAGTGGGTCTAGGGTTTTTGGGATAATGGTGTTGATGTAAGCCATGACCAGCCTTTCAAAGCACTTCATGGCTACAGACGTGGGTGCTACAAGTTGGTAGTCATTTAAGCAGGTTACCTTAGTGTTCTTGGGCACAGGGAATATGGTGATCTGCTTGAAACATGTTGGTATTACAGACTCGGTCAGGGAGAGCTTGAAAATGTCATTGAAGATTCTTGCCAGTTGGTCAGCGCATGCTTGCAACACACGTCCTGGTAATCCGTCTGGCCCTGCAGCCTTGTGAATGTTGACTTTTTTAAGGTCTTAATCACATTGGCTGCAGAGAACATGATCACACAGTCTTCCAGAACAGCTGATGCTCTCATGCATGTTTTAGTGTCATTTGCCTCGAAGCAAGCATAGAAGTAGTTTAGCTCGTCTGGTAGGCTCGTGTCACTGGGCAGTTCTCGGCTGTGCTTCCCTTGGAGAGTTTGAGGGTAGAAGAAGGACAGGACTAAAAACAAACATAATATAACTATTGTAAAATAGATTGTGTCCGTAAAAGGTCTATAGTGTGTATAAGCCAGAAGTAAAAGCCTAAGTGTTGTTGTTCGTTAATTTACTCCAATTAGGGGAGGTGTGGTGGGGTTAGCGGAAAATAATAAAGGAAATATATTTTTAAAGGTATATGTATGTATTTATGTGTGTGTGTGTGTGTGTGTGTGTGTGTGTGTGTGTGTGTGTGTGTGTGTGTGTGTGTGTGTGTGTGTGTGTGTGTGTGTGTGTGTGTGTGTGTGTGTGTGTGTGTGTGTGTGTGTGTGTGTGTGTGTGTGTGTGTGTGTGTGTGTGTGTGTGTGTGTGTGTGTGTGTGTGTGTACAGTACCAGTTAATGGATGTGGATGAGAGAATGCCAAAAGTGTGCAAAGCTGTCATCAAGGCAAAGGGTGGCTACTTTGAAGAATCTAATATATAAAATCATATTTTCACTTGTTTAACACTTTTTTGGTTACTACATGATTCCATATGTGTTATTTCATTGTTTTGCTGTCTTCACTATTATTCTACAATGTAAAAAATAAAGAAAAACCTTGGTGTGTCCAAACTTTTGACTGGTACTGTACACATTTACAAAAAATATATATGATTGGAAATGATAAATACAATTATATTGATGGAATCTACAATCTATCTGCAATATTAAATCTACCCCATAAAAAAAAATATCAGTAGCAATTAGACTAACCACCCTTCAGTATGTACAAATAGATCATCCTGGAGGCAGAAGGATCAACATTTATTTTCTCCCATCATTATGTCTTTAGTACACTGTCCCAGGTATAACATGTATATTGTTAAATAGACAATGACATTTCTGCTAAGTGCATCAAGACATACGGCCATTCTGAAGTATATACTGTAGGGAATGCTGTTGAGATGGGTGTGTGTTTGTGTGTGTACCCTCAGTTGCCCTCAAACTAAGGTCAACTCTCCCTCTCCTCTCTCTCCCCATCCTCACCCATTACCTCTCTTCCATCCATCCCTTCATCCTCTCCTTCATGTCTCCCTGTCTTCTCTACTGTAGCCAAGTTGTCAATGCTGGAGAGTAGTAACTGCATCTGTAGGACACCATGCAACATGACACGCTACAACAAGGAGCTGTCCATGGTCAAGATCCCCAGTAAGACCTCAGCACGCTACCTGGAAAAGAAGTTCAACCGCTCTGAGAAATACATCACGTAAGTCCCTGCCTATAGGAGGCTCCAGAGGAACAGATGAATGCATTAGAAGCAAAAATATCATATACATCAGCCTACAGTATCACATATATTATATGTAGTAATAGCAAGGAGGGTGTGGGTGGAAAGTGAAGATATTACACTGAGATGTCTGTGACGCTCAGACTCATGGGAAAGAGAACTGGAAGCCTGCTATTGAAGAGATCCGTCATGTTAACATATAATGGGATTTTGATGATAATAACAATAGGCATTCTCCAGTGGATGCAGTCATCAGTTGAGATGCTACTCTACTAATGACATTGTATGGGACATGTGGTTCAGTGTGGAAGAATAAGTACCCTTACTTATGGCAATGATAATAAAACTATTGATATAGCAGGTATAGTATGCCCTGTATGTCTATTTCCCCGTTGACAGAAAGATTAACACACTTTGAAAAGACTGATAGTTAATACAATTTTTTTTAAATACAATGAAAAAACAGATGTGTTTAGACTGATGACCTGAAGAATGACTGATGACTTACCAGTTCATTGATTGATAGTTAAATAGGATGACAATATTAAGATAAATGTGTTGTCTTCTCTTTAACATGATTGAAGTGTTATCTGATCTTATCGATGTCCCTCTTTCAGGGATAACATCCTAGTCCTGGATGTGTTCTTTGAGGCCTTGAACTATGAGACCATTGAGCAGAAGAAAGCCTACGAAGTGGCAGGCTTACTGGGTATAGTAAACTCTCTCGCTATTATCTACCTATCTTCTTCCCCTCTCACGCGCACGCTCTGGCTTTCGCTCTGGCTCTCGCTCTTGCTCTCGCTCTCGCTCTGGCTCTCGCTCTCCATCTCCTCTCTCGCTCTCCATCTCCTCTCTCTCTCCATCTCCTCTCTCTCTCCATCTCCTCTCTCTCTCCATCTCCTCTCTCTCTCCATCTCCTCTCTCGCTCTCCATCTCCTCTCTCTCTCCATCTCCTCTCTCTCTCCATCTCCTCTCTCGCTCTCCATCTCCTCTCTCTCTCCATCTCCTCTCTCGCTCTCCATCTCCTCTCTCGCTCTCCATCTCCTCTCTCTCTCTCTCCATCTCCTCTCTCTCACGCGCTCGCTCTGGCTCTCGCTCTGGCTCTCGCTCTGGCTCTCGCTCTGGCTCTCACTCTGGCTCTCGCTCTGGCTCTCGCTCTTGCTCTCGCTCTGGCTCTCACTCTGGCTCTCACTCTGGCTCTCACTCTGGCTCTCACTCTGGCTCTCACTCTGGCTCTCGCTCTGGCTCTGGCTCTCGCTCTCCATCTCCTCTCTCGCTCTCCATCTCCTCTCTCTCTCCATCTCCTCTCTCGCTCTCCATCTCGTCTCTCGCTCTCCATCTCCTCTCTCTCTCTCCATCTCCTCTCTCTCTCTCCATCTCCTCTCTCGCTCTCCATCTCCTCTCTCTCTCTCCATCTCCTCTCTCTCTCTCCATCTCCTCTCTCGCTCTCCATCTCCTCATTCGCTCTCTATCTCCTCTCTCTCTCTCTCTCTCTCTCTCTCTTTCTCTCTAAAATTAAAATTAAGATACATTTAATTAAATAAAAAAGATCATAAAAAGAAAGAATGGCTAATAAATAAAGAACAACATGTACATGGATGATGGTTATACACTATATATTACTATATAGTGTATATATTACTGTCAGTTATATTCAATGTAAATTCTTCAGAGAATTAATGGTTATGGGAAGTCAGGCTATGGCGATCATCCTCAGGCTATGGCAATCATCCTCAGGCTATGGCAGTCATATACATACTGTATCTGTCAGTAATATTTGCAGTTTCTCCCTCCCCCAGAATAATGTCATTAGTAAATGCACAGAAGTTGGGAATTGATTGAGATATTTTCTGGAAAAGATTATCTTATTCGGGAGTATTTCTCAGGAAAAAGTGCATCTCTGTCTCTTCCTCCACTGTAATGGAGTGACCACATAGACGCTCTTCTTTGTCTTTTTGTGTCTCCCTTTTTCTATAGCCAGCTGGTGTTCCCTGAGCCTGTATTTGGTCAGGATCTGTCTCTGTTTTGTATCTCTGACAGAGTAGAGATATTCTGCATTTTTGTATTCTATTTTGAGGGCCAAATAACAATTTAGTTTATTCAGTATTTTTGTTTCATTTTCCCAATTTGTCAAATAGGAGGTTTTCATTTCTGTAACAATGTGATTGATTTCCCTGTGTGATTGGATAATATAGTTGTTTAGTGTTTTCAATAGCTGGCATAGGGGATTATTTTCAGGGTTCAGTTCTTGGGTTTCCAGTGCTTGCTAGCTCTCTCTCTCGCGCATGCTCTCTCTCTAACTGTATTGTTGATCTTCCAGGTGATATAGGTGGTCAGATGGGTCTGTTCATCGGGGCCAGTATCCTTACCATCCTGGAGCTATTTGACTACGCCTATGAGGTCAGACATAGAACACACACCATGTAGAAACTTCCAAAGACACACGCATTATCAAACACTCTCACAGACAGTTTTGTTTGGCGGAAGAAATAATAACTACAAAATTAATACCAATTCATATCAGAGACACCCATCTAATAGGTTACACACACATTTCTCCACAGACTCAAGGCCAATCACACACACACATATTCACATTCACATTTAAATTTATGAGAAAGAGACTTGCCGTATATCTGTCTGGGCTGAGTGATTGAGGTGCGTGATCAGTCTCTTCATTAAGTCAGCTCAGACGTTGGTCTCTCTCTCTCCTACTGCTTTGGTCTGCTTGGAGCTCTGCCAAGGACAAACCAGTCATTATGTGCCTTCTGTGCTTTAGAAGTACACATGAAAAGTATTTTTTCCCCAAACCTTTCTCATGTTTTAATGGGGAGCCTGTGCGGGGTGTTTTGTCAGACAGAGAGTGCTGCTGCTCTGGCTGTGGTTTTAAAGACCGCCACTAAAATAACAGTCACGGTGATGTTTGGCCTTGAGTCAAGATATTATTACATCACTTTACCATGCCTTCATGTACATATCTACCTCAAATACCTGGTACCCCTGCACAGTGATCCGGTTCTGGTATTCCATGTACATAGCTCCATTCTTGTGTGTTTTATTCATCTTATATTACTAGTTCTTTTGATGATTATTTTTTAACTCTGCATCGTTGGGAAGAGCTCGTAAGCAAGCATTTCATGGTAAAGTCCACACCTGCTGTATTATTTATGGTTCCAATTATAACAGTTCAAATTCACCTTAAACTAAATTGGTCATAAGTTGACACAGTATGTAAAAAACACACTTCATTAATCCTTTTGTGATACTGTGTATGTCCTGATGACCCTGATAATGTGTGTTACATATATATGTTGTCAGGTGGTGAAGGAAAAGTTGCTGGACCTACTGAGCCGAGACGACGAGGAGGAGAGCCACGGAGAGGACGTGGTAAGGTCATGAGGTTAATCAGATGACAAACTGGACTGTCACACTGTTTGGAAAATGTTTTATATTGTATTTATGGCTTAGCATCCAGCCAAACCTCAATATGATTTATGTTATTGTGTGCCAGACAGCTATCCCAATGTAATCCTCAGTTATTGACAAGAAAGGAGATGAGATCTCTCCTACTAAATCTTGTCAAAATGTCACTCAGTGAATTTTTATTTGAATTAACCAGGTAAGTTGAATGAGAACACATTCTCACATACAGCAACGACCTGGGGAATAGTTAAAGGGGAGAGGATGGATGAGCCAATTGGATGATTAGGTGTCCATGGTAGCATGAGGGCCAGTTTGGGTATGTAGCTAGGACACCAGGGTTAACACCTCTACTCTTACGATAAGTGCCATAAGATTGTTAGTGACCACAGAGAGTCAGGACACCCTTTTAACATCACATCTTAAAGATGTCACTCTGCACAGGGTAATGTCCCCAATCACTGCCCTGGGACATTGGGATCTTTTTTCAGACCAGAGGTAAGAGTGCCTCCTATTGGCCCTCCAACCCCACTTCCAGCAGCATCTGGTCTCCCATCCATGACAAACCCTGCTTAGCTTCAGTGACAAGCCAGCAGTGGGTTGCAGTGTAGACGTGTGCATGTGTACAAGTGTACTACACGCATATGTGTGTGTCACCCTACCTCAGAGTTCCTGTGACCCGGTGGGGAACCACTCGGAGGCCATCAGCCACACGGTGAGCGTCCCCCTACAGACCACCCTGGGCACGCTGGAGGAGATCGCCTGCTGAGCCCCCAGCCCAGCTCCACACACACACCAGGCAAGGCCACTGTGAGCCACCACCACACGGGGAGCCAGTGACCAACAGCCTCTTCCACAGGCTACCAGGACAGAATGATAGTGACTTTGGTGGGGAGGATGGGTGGCTGGGTTGGGCTAGACTGGGCTGGACTGGGCCTCCCCTCCACACTGTCACTGCAGCACTAATGGGGATTAAGGAGCTGTCACCTGGACTTACTGGTGCTCTCTGTTACTGGAACTGTTACTGTACTGCTGGAGGAGGACAGCCACCTCCCCTCCCCCTCACATGCTCATCTACCTGACTCATAGGTCTTCTCCAGTTCACAGACAGACAGACTGCACTGTAAACCTAACGGGAAGGGACTCATCTCTGTCCTAGACATGTGTATTCACTAGTCACCCATCGGTCAATACTGCCAGACATTGTGCCATAACAGTTGCTGTGAACTGTCCAAGTTGCATGCGCTGCTTCCTCTCAGAGATAGTTTCTCTCTTTGGTGATGCTGATTGGCTGACGCTGGACTGCAGTGTTGCTTTACTGTACATTTGCCCTGTCTCTCTCTCTCTCTCTCTCTCTCTCTGTCATTCTCTCTGTCTCTCTCCGTCTCTCTCCGGGGCCTATGAGATGAGGCCAGCTAAAGAAATAGAATGTATAGATTGAACATGGTTCACTATAACATATTTCATATGACACATCCATCTAAGGCAGTTCCATTTTGTTGATGCACTGTTTTCTTAGGCGGCAAGTTGTATATCTACGGGAAGGTCTGTTGGGTCTGTATTTGCATTCATATTGGGAAAACATGATCATTCTAAAGAATCAATTCCAAAATGACTGTTTTGCATTCGGTTATTTATTTTGTTGTCCGTTTTATTGATTCCACTCCTATCAATGTACCACAAGGTGAGTACCCCGAGGGAAGGCAAGGTACTGAGCTGCTTCTTAACAACATATTAAACAGGTGCCATATTCCTATGTGTAAACTCATGTAAATGATTAAACGCTTGCCTCTTGGCGGCAGCGCCTCAGTGGGGTAAAAGCACTCATTGATGACTGAGGCTGAGTCAAAACCAGAGAGGTGGAGTATGACATTGTTTACCTGGCAGAATACAAGAAGAGTACAAATGTCGCTCATAAATGAACATGCTGAGGGGGTTTAGTTTCATTTCAGCTGCATGATGTGGGTGTGTTGTCTGGTGAGAACTGACGGACTCCCAACTCATCATATTTGACATAATGGACTTGGCCTTTACATAGAGATATCCCAGCTAGAAATTGAATTGAATTGAAAATTGAATTTACATGATAATCACGGTTCTATTAATGGAAATAATGTTTGGACGATAATAATTGCACTGATGTAGATTCAGACGAGGGGAAATTATCTTCTGATTCATTTGAGGATACAGGGTGTGTTGTATTGTGGGGTTAATATTGGTGTTGTAGTACGAAAAACCAAAACGGTACGAGACAGTGTTCTGTCCTGTCTACAGTGGACATGTTATTGAAGAAGGACTTACATGAACCGACTTATGACTGGTTGACATTTTGATTTGACGCAAATACAAATTTGCTAACAGAGCAGGATAATAATTAAAATCATCGAGCCCAACATGTACAGCCTGTCGTTTGCAGAAACGGTAGCCTGCAGACTTTGCCGGGACTATTGTCCATCTCTGACTGAAAGACACAATCTTTGTCAAATTGGAGGTGATTTTAAGCCGATAGCCCCAACCAAACACATTTAATAACCAGTTCAAATCAAACTCACCAAACCATATGGGTGGTGTGAAAACCACAGGAGGTGTTTTTCTGTTCTCAAAAAAAGTGACAAAGGACTATCCAAAACCCTGACATGAAACGCTGACTGGTCTGAGTCCATCTCAAAAAGGATTTGGTTTGCACTTTATGTTTCTTTAACACCCCTCCCACCTAGTGCCATCACACTGAAAAGGGCCATATTGCATCACTATGATATGACGAGTACATCCATCTCGAGTAGCATATCAACTAGCCATGATTATCCAGACAGGCGGGAGGTAGCCTAGCAGTTAGCATGTTGGGCCATTAACCGAAAGGTCGCTGGTTTGAATACCCAAGAAGAATCTGCCGATGTGCCCTTGAGTCAGGCAGCTAAACCTAATTTGCTCCAGGGGCGTCGTACTGCTATGACTGACCCTGTAAAACAACACATTTGACTGCATCTATCTGGTGTATGTGACAAAACTTCTACTATGGCATCGTTATAATGTACAGTACAGGTGGGAATGAATTCCAAGTGCTTTGTGAACTATGATTTCCTGTCTGTTGTTGACCTGCTGTGTGTAATCTAATCTCTCATGTATGGCTTATCATGTCTCCTTTAGCAGTGACCTCAGCCATCTCCAGGGGCGGACTTGCCATCTGGCATTTGCCCGAAATGCCAGATGGGCTGGTTCATTTTTAGCCTAGTGGGCCTGTCTAACAGAAAATTGTTACTTTGCTAAATTATCATTATCTGACCTTGAGGAAAAATATGGACCGGTGTGAGGACCTCAAGGAAAAAAATGGGCCGGTATATTGCAAATGCAAGAGCCAATTTCTGGTCCCAGTCCTCCCCTGCTTCTCACCTACTGTATAGATCTGTCCATGAAGAGAGGTGAACTACTATGGGACACATACTGAGTCTCAGTGAAAATGCCACTGGTTGTTTCTTCTCTTTTGGTTTCTATTGTTATTGCAGGACTGCTTTTTCATTTTGTGATGCAGCGTACAGTATGTGTTTTTAATGTGAAACGATTAAAAAAAAGTTTTTGCTGCGGGTTCCTGTCGTGTTTGCCTTCTTGTGTAGACGTATCACTCATTTCTTCATAGCTTTGTAAGAGGATCCATCGTGCAGACCACAAGCGTAATACTCTGTCATACAGTGCTTGTGGTTTGTGGGGAGGGTGTGAGCTTGGGAAAAGGCATCAGCGCCTACAGTGTGTTGTGGTGATAGAAATGTAAAGGGGAGATCCTATTTCACTCTGACATCTCTACTACACAGACTTAATGTGCACTGAAATGTCCTCCTCTCAGCTCCCAGTGATAACAGCAGTCAGGACACCAGAGGACTCCTCCAAGCAGAGCAGTACTAGTAGACAGACTGAGGGAGAAAATTCACTTGAAAGCCATTTTGTGCTGCTGGTCAGGTTCTATTTTGCATCAGCACTCTCCAGGAACTCCTGCCAGCTATTTGCTCTGTCTGTATCAGGAGCTGTGTCTGTGTCTTCCCTCTGGGTGCCCAGTGGTTCCATTAATACAAGTCTTATAATATTAGAGTTCAACCCCAGGATCTACAAATCATATTATTTATGGATGACAACGTCTTACACAACACAAATGTTATGCTGCTGATACAGTGAATTGTGTGTGCACTTACTTGTAGAGTATTGCCAGAAAAAGCAATCTGCCAGCAGACGGTGACCTGGGAATATTTACACATTGATTAGGTTGATTGATGTGTAATTAAGGAACTTTGTTACCTGTATAGATTTTTGTTTTGTTCAAACCAGGGTTAAACAGAGAGAACCTGTGTGTGTTCATGACTGTGTGATGAAACAATATGACAACCATTTTTGCCCAGGAGGTACAGTATCAACACATGAGCCAGTGTCTAAGCTGCAGTGCCCTCTCAGAGACAGAGACAGGCCTGGGTTCATCCGGAGTTCACTGGGCATCTTTTCGGCTTTAGACAGACATTGCCGGAGGTCCTTCGGTGGAGACTGTTTTCATGCAAGGCAGGGTGGAAATGCTTAGAAACCTTGACACAGTGGCCTATAGATTTGTACAAAGTGAATGCATAGTGTGAGGCAGCAATTCTAGATCATCTTGAAAGACCTAATTAGGGCTTAGATCATGAGACTGCTGTTGTTAGCATTTTTGTTTACCATGGTGCTTGATATTGTCGTGTTTTGTCATAGATTGTCATGTCTTGTCTCTGTGCTTTCTCTTCTATTTGTTTCCCCCTGCTGGTCTTATTAGGTTCTCTCTCTCTCTCTCTCTCTCTCTCTCTCTCTCTCTCTCTCTCTCTCTCTCTCTCTCTCTCTCTCTCTCTCTCTCTCTCTCTCTCTCTCTCTCTCTCTCTCTCTCTCTCTCTCTCTCTCTCTCTCTCTCTCTCTCTCTCTCTATCGTTCCGTTCCTGCTCCCAGCTGTTCCTCATTCTCCTAACTACCTCGTTTACTCTTTCACACCTGTCCCCTATTTTGCCCTCTGATTAGAGTCCCTATTTCTCCCTCTGTTTCCGCTTCTGTCCTTGTCGGATCCTTGTTTGCTGTACTGTGTTCTTGTTCCGTCCTGTCGTGTTTTTGCCTTCTTCAGATGCTGCGTGTGAGCAGGTGTCTTTATCAGCTACGGCCTGCGCCAACCCGAAGCGACCTGCAGTCTGTGGCCGCTTCTCCTGTCCTTCCCCTCTACAGACTAGAGGATTTCTGTTATGGATTCAGGATTTGTCGTTTTCTGTTTTGGACTTGAATAAACTCTGTTTCTGTTAAGTCGCTTTTGGGTCCTCACTTCACCTGCATAACAGATATTTCTTCCGTTGCATAGAAATTGATTCGAAATAATCTGTTGGTAATGTTGAATATTTTGCAAGCAGCACATGATTAAAAAAAATTAATCTATCACATGCAACACATCTATTCAGGCTCTATTCAGGCTCTGACAAACAGAAGGTGTGATGGTCCACACTCAAAATGATTTCGCATAATGAAAGCTTACTTCAGTTTTTGATTTATTATTTTCACAGAGCGCGATAGTCCCCTTTTGATGATCTATTCAAGCTCTGCTCAGAGTTAATTCATTTCCACATGGATAGAGATACTATCAATCAGCTGAGAAGCAGGAGGCAGAGGGTGGGGAGTTACAGAGGAGGGAGATAAGGTGAGTGGGAGAGATAGAAAGACATGGGGAGAAAAAGAAAAGTCAAGCTGAACAAAGCCACTAGTGCAGGTCAGGCCATGCAGTTATCATAGTTTGCTAAATGAAAATAGGCAGGAGGAATATTTCAACATTACAAATTCAAAACGCTTGTGTTGTGCCTGTCAGTCCACAAACTGCCAGAGTGAGAAGTAATGAACCTGAGATACACCACCGTATTTGGGTTTTGGGCACATGCTTGTCGAACATCTCATTCCAAAATTATGGGCATTAATATGGAGTTGGTCCCCCCTTTGCTGCTCTAACAGCCTCCACTCTTCTGGGAAGGCTTTTCACTAGATGTTGGAACATTGCTGCAGGTTCTTGCTTCCATTCAGCCACAAGAGCAATAGGGAGGTCGGGCGCTGATGTTGGGCTATTAGGCCTAGCTCGCAGTCACCGTTCCAATTCATCCCAAAGGTGTTCGATTGAGTTGAGGTCAGGGCTCTGTGCAGGCCAGTCAAGTTCTTCCACATCGATCTCGACAAACCATTTCTTTCTGGACCTTGCTTTGTGCATGGGGACATTGCCATGCTGAAACAGGAAATGGCTTCCCCAAACTGTTGCCACAAAGTTGGAAGCACAGAATCGTCTAGAATGTCATTGTATGATGTAGTGTTAAGATTTCCCTTCACTGGAACTAACGGGCCTAGGCCGAACCACGAAAAACAGCCAAAATACCATTATTCCTCCACCGCCAAAGTTGACATTTGGCAGTATGGATTGGGGCAGGTAGCATTCACCAAGCATCTGCCAAACCTAGATGAGTCCGTCGGACTGTCAGATGGTGAAGCGTGATTCATCGGGCTCCAGTCCAATGGTGGTGCGGTTCACACCACTCCAGCTGACGCTTGGCATTGCACATGGTAATCTTAGGCTTGTGTGTGGCTGCTTGGCCATGGAAACCCATTTCATGAAGCTTCTGATGAACAGTTCTTGTGCTGACGTTGCTTCCAGGGGCAGTTTTGAACTGAGTGTTGCAACCGAGGACAGACAATTTTTATGCACTACGCATTTCAGTACCTGGTGGTCCCGTTCTGTGAGCTTGTGTGGCCTACCACTTTGCGGCTGAGCCGTTGTTGCTCCTAGACATTTAACAATAACAGCACTTACCGTTGACTGTGGCAGCTCTAGCAGGGCAGACATTTTAGGAACTGACTTGTTGGAAAGGTGGCATCCTATGACCGTGTCACGTTGAAAGTCAGTAAGGCCATTCTACTGCCAATGTTTATCTATGGAGATTGCATAGCTGTGTGCTAAATTGAATCAGTTGTCAGCAACGGGTGTGGCTTTTATAGCCGAATCCACTAATTTGAAGTGGAGTCACATACTTTTGTATATATAGTGTACTTACTCGCACAACTGATATTGGTATCATAATAGCATTTCTTATATAAAGATAGCTTAAGGTATGAAAGCTCTTTACATTTCCTGTTTATCAGAATGTCTGCCATTTGCTGCCAGCTTGGGATCGAAGGAAAAGTTCAAACTTGAGTCATACAACTCGAAATCATCCGTTATTTACATTACACTATTTCAATTTCTCCCTGTTTGTGACTCACCTTGGCAGCAGTTCATCCTTCATGCCTGAAACCGAATGAGTTATTTTATTCAACATGACTCACTTGTGGTTTGTCAAAATGAATGAAGGATTTGTTCATCAGGCCATGACAAATAACCTCCACTATAGATGGGAACTTACCTGCCACTGGGCACAGACGTCATTTCAACGTCTAGTTTTGGTTTAAATTTGTTTGAGTTGTCAACTAACATGAATTTAACTTGAAATCAACAAAACATTTCACCATGTCATTGGATGTAGGTGGAAAAAAGAAATTCCCTGACGTTGATGACTTTTTGCAAATCCAATCAGTTTCCCACTGTGATTCAACGTCATCACATTACTTTTTTTGTTAAAATGAGCGAGGAAACAACGTTGATTCAACCAGTTTTGCCCAGTGGGCAGCCAACCAGTTTTGCCCAGTGGGCAGCCAACCAGTTTTGCCCAGTGGGCAGCCTCATACTGCTCAATGTATTGTCCGTGCCTCTACAAACACCTCAGACAGTGAGGACTAGTTAGATAGCAGGTGCCTGGGAGACTGCTGTTGAATAGGGTGACTTTCTCTCAGCCATGACCACATCACTAACCATCCTGTGCATTCAGCCGCCCAGTGGTAATCAGCCTATCTCTTATTCCACCCAGCAGCTTGTCTCCTCTAACCAGAAGTTGAGTCATATTTAATCTCTTGTCGCTCCTGTTTATGGCTTTGAAGAGCTGATCGCAAATGTAATCACAACCATAGACTTAATAGGCATCTTTAATCTTAATGAGGCCCAGGGAAATCAATGGCATTTGGTACAGGCATCTAGCTGGGCTAATGAAGCACTCTGCTAATGAAGGAAAGGGGCACCCACTTGACCAACCTCCTAGCATAGAAGGATTGTCACAGTCACTTTGCCTCAAGGACCATTTCTGAAAATGCCAACATTAGGATGGCAATATACAAACCAACTTCGACAAAAATTCACCAACACTGGATTTTTAGGTAGACTAGCTGTTTTTACCTGATGCACGTTGAGAGCCCCACAAGCAGCAGTGAAAGGTTCAGGGCCTGATGACCTGGTTAACAGAGCTCTTTGATATTCAATATTAAGATAATGAGACGAATACAAACTATCCAGTCAAACCTTTTAGTTGTTTGGTACTTCTGCCATCTAGTGGCCATCGGTCATAATGTAAAAAATACATTTATGAGCCTGCTAACTGAAAGCCTCATTAAATTTGTAGCCCCATCAATGGGAGAGCATGAGAAATGTAATGGTTTTACTTACATATTGCTGTCCTTTTCACCAATATTCACATTTAGTGTGCATCCCTCATTTCAACCAGTTTGCTGTTATATTCCCTCATGACATCATGGGTCTCAACCCAGCTCTTGGTGGAATCCACAACAGATCTGTAAAACTCCTCCAGAGACTTGGTAGAAGCCACAACATCAAATTCACTCTCATCGCCTTTCTATTCCGCAACAAAGCCTCCTTCACTCACGCCGCCAAACTTACCCTAGTAAAACTGACTATCCTACCAATCCTCGACTTCAGCGATGTCATCTACAAAATTGCTTCCAACACTCTACTCAGCAAACTGGATGCAGTTTATCACAGTGCCATCCGTTTTGTCACTAAAGCACCTTATACCACCCACCACTGCGACCTGTATGCTCTAGTCGGCTGGCCCTCGCTACATATTCGTCGCCAGACCCACTGGCTCCAGGTCATCTACAAGTCCATGCTAGGTAAAGCTCCGCCTTATCTCAGTTCACTGGTCACGATGGCAACACCCACCCGTAACACGCACTCCAGCAGGTGTATCTCACTGATCATCCCTAAAGCCAACACTTCATTTGGCCGCCTTTCGTTCCAGTTCTCTGCTGCCAGTGACTGGAACGAATTGCAAGAATCGCTGAAGTTGAAGACTTTTATCTCCCTCACCAACTTCAAACATCTGCTATCTGAGCAGCTAACCGATCGCTGCCGCTGTACATAGTCTATCGGTAAATATCCCACCCATTTTTACCTACCTCATCCCCATACTGTTTTTATTTATTTTATTTTATTCTCGTTTGCACACCAATATCTCTACCTGTACATGACCATCTGATCATTTATCACTCCAGTGTTAATCTGCAAAATTGTAATTATTCGCCTACCTCCTCATGCCTTTTGCACACAATGTATATAGACTCTCCTTTTTTTCTACTGTGTTATTGACTTGTTAATTGTTTACTCCAAGTGTAACTCTGTGTTGTCTGTTCACACTGCTATGCTTTATCTTGTCCAGGTCGCAGTTGCAAATGAGAACTTGTTCTCAACTAGCCTACCTGGTTAAATAAAGGTGAAATAAATAAAAAATGTTAAAAAATCTCCACCAATAGTGAAGATTACATGCTCAATCTATCCAATGGTGTGGTAACCATAAGCTCCAAAACGCTGCAACGTAATTAGTGGACATCATAACCTTATGGAGGGGCCCTTACCGGGTACTGACAGTAGGGCCAGCTGAGCCTGGGACTGGCGTAGGGCAGGGACGTCGCTCCCTTAAGTTCGTAACACTCACAAACTACCCAAAGAAAAAGCAACAAAGAAAGCCTTAGCAATAATGACTTATATGCAATTATATTAATAATAACAATAAAAACGTAATGTTACTTGCATAACCCAGGTTCTCTGATATTATAAATGAGATATCACACATGGGATTCACCCGAATCTCAGAAGCTCGAAGAACCAATTACACACAACTGTTGGAGACAAACAGGTCAAGTGCCGAATGAGGTGAGCCCCTCCCCTCATTATAAGGAGCCAATTGCCTGCCTCCGATCATTCTCAACCATGCTGAACTTCGTCACACTCTTGCGAGTAAGGGTATGCAGTAAGATTTCTCACTCATATCAGA
This sequence comes from Oncorhynchus gorbuscha, assembly GCF_021184085.1. NCBI lineage: Eukaryota > Metazoa > Chordata > Actinopteri > Salmoniformes > Salmonidae > Oncorhynchus > Oncorhynchus gorbuscha. The sequence continues at coordinate 10,886,988 of NC_060188.1, read as the reverse complement.
GAACCTAGGTTACGCAATTAACCTTGAGTTATCTTTCAATTATTTGTTTCGATACCGCACATGTGGGAGATAGCCGACTCCCGTATCGCAAACATGCTTTCAGAAGCCAGGTAGTCTCAACATATCAACCCTCAGAGGCCCCGACACTGAAGACAGTATGCACCAAATAATAATATAATATAATAATTCCACAATCCAATTGATGAGAGAGAGGTCTCACCCCAACAGGGAGGTGCCCAGGACACAAAGAGTTGTTGCTCTTGTTCAAAGCTCTCGCTCAAACCAGGTATATGCACAATGCAGTACTGGACACAAACAGTGGAGATGCTCTTCTTCCATAGAAGGGAAGGGCGGCGGGTGGAAGCCACAAGCTCCAAGGTGAAACAAATGTAATTGCCTCTGACCTTAAGCATACATGTGAGGTTGGGCAACAAGGAAACCTTGAAAAAACCCAATTAACTTAATCATGTAACAATTAACTCATTAGGATCTGGGGCACAACGAGAGCGATTTGTTAAAGAGTTACCATCTCCCGAATTAAACTCTCAAAAGGTCTTTACCTATCACATCTATAAACAGTCAACTTATTAATCATAACCTTGTATCATATCATCATTCTGAACAGTCATAACCTCCTTGCATCTGCAAAAAAACCCAGCCTTAGTTATGATTCAGTACTATACAAATTGGTATAATTAATTATTTACTAGCTAATTAAATGGGAACACAGGATAAACATACACACTCCGCACCGGTTAATGACTGGAGACCCTAGCGGAATGACAACAACATTGATGCTTGTTAAAGTAGAGATGGAGAGGGAGGGACACTTCACATTGGCACATTCTGAAACTACTCTCACCAACAGTAACCATATAAACTCAGCAAAAAAAAGAAACGTCCCTGTTTCAGGACGCTGTCTTTCAAAGATATATAGTAAAAATCCAAATAACTTCACAGATCTTGATTGTAAAGGGTTTAAACACTGTTTCCCATGCTTGTTCAATGAACCATAAACAATTAATGAACATGCACCTGTGGGACAGTCGTTAAGGCTCTAACAACTTACAGATGGTAGGCAATTAAGGTCTGTTGGTAAAATTATGATTAAATGACTGAACAAATCATTTTAAATGGAACTGTAACTAAGTAAAACTTATACTCTGTTTTATTGTATCTGATTAACAATATTAGTTCATAAGAATGGATTGTGAGACACGGACAAGGAGTAATTAAAGTTAATGAACACCATTCCAACTGGGAAAAAACGAATGGGTTGTGGACTGTGTAAACACATAAGGTCGTTAACCTATGGTTGAACCTACAGAAACTTAGCTCTGGGGTTTTAGATAAGACAGTGAGTGCATTCCTAAGTTTTATGTTAATTAGAACTATCAGCTCAGTGGTGATTGATAATGTTGAGGGGTCAAGTTACCTGGGAGTGTGTGAGTAAGTTAGAATTAACTTTTCACCTCACTTTGTCCCGGGCGAGAGGAGGGGATTCTGTTAAAGCAATGAAATGACATCATGATGTGTATATAAACTGTTGTTCGTGATTAAGTGTCAGCGCGCTCCGAGAATAAATGATGTTACCTATTATTGAAAGACTGGTCTGCATCTATTTTATCCAAACAAGAATCTTACAAATTCTTACAAATTCTCATAAAATATATTAAGGGTTTTCAATTAATGAAAGCACATTGGCATAATTAAATTACACTAACAGGTCACAGTTATGAAAACTTAGGACACTAAAGAGGCCTTTCTACTGACTCTGAAAAACACCAAAGGAAAGATGCCCAGGGTCCGTGCTCATCTGCGTGAAGATGCCTTAGGCATGCTGCGAGGAGGCATGAGGACTGCAGATGTGGCCAGGGCAATAAATTACCATACTGTGAGACGCCTAAGACAGAGCTACAGGAAGACAGGAAGGACAGTTGATCGTCCTCGCAGTGGCAGACCATGTGTAACAACACCTGCACGGGATCAGTACATCCGAACATCACACCTGCGGGACAGGTACAGGATGGCAACAACAACTGCCCATGTTACACCAGGAACACATAATCCCTCCATCAGTGCTCAGACTCTCCGCAATAGGCTGAGAGAGGCTGGACTGAGGGCTTGTAGGCCTGTAGTAAGGCAGGTCCTCACCAGACATCACTGGCAACAACGTCGCCTATGAGCACAAACCCACAGTTGCTGGACCAGACAGGACTGGGAAAAGTGCTCTTCACTGACGAGTCGCGGTTTTGTCTCATCAGGGGTGATGGTCAGATATGCGTTTATCGTTGAAGGAATGAGCGTTACACCGAGGCCTGTACTCTGGAGATGTATCGATTTGGAGGGGGAGGGTCCGTCATGGTCTGGGGCAGTGTGTCACAGCATCATCGGACTGAGCTTGGTGTCATTGCAGGCGATCTCAATGCTGTGCATTACAGGGAAGACATCCTCCTCCCTCATGTGGTACCCTTCCTGCAGGCTCCTCCTGACATGACCCTCCAGCATGAAAATGCCACCAGCCATACTGCTAATTCTGTGCGTGATTTCCTGCAAGACAGGAATGTCAGTGTTCTGCCATGGCTAGCGAAGAGCCCGGATCTCAATCCCATTGAGCACATCTGGGACCTGTTGGATCGGAGGGTGAGGGCTAGGGCCATTCCCCCCAGAAATGTCTAGGAACTTGCAGGTGCCTTGGTGGAAGAGTGGTGTAACATCTCACAGCAAGAACTGGCTAATCTGATGCTGTCCATGAGGAGGAAATGCACTGCAGTACTTAATGTAGCTGGTGGCCACACCAGATACTGACTGTTACTTTTAATTTTGAACCCCCTTTGTTCAGGGACACATTATTCCATTTCGGTTAGTCACATGTCTGTGGAACTTGTTCAGTTTATGTCTCAGTTGTTGAATCTTGTTATGTTCATACAAATAGTTACACATGCTAAGTTTACTGAAAATAAACGCAGTTGACAGTAAGAGGACGTTTCTTTTTTTGCTGAGTTTACTTGGGGTTCGCCGGGGTCTCTCGGTGAACAGGGCAGCCTCAGAAAGGGGTTTGGGCCTTTGAGGCATGCTTGTAAGGTTCTGATTGTCCAAAATGCTTCCAACAACCTTCTACGGTTGTCCTTCTTCACAGTTGACCGGTATCAAGTGACTTGTCATGTAGTCCTGAACACAACTACAGAGTTGACTTTTCTTCCATTCACTCATGAAGAGGCTTCTTTGAAGATAGGCTAGCCAGCCATATCGATGGTTTGAGCAGAGTAACAGGATGGTCTTACTTAAATTCACTTTCTAAGATACTTTACTTAGGACAGTTAATCAGCCGTACCAGTGATAGTCTCCACCTCGTGTTGAGATTCAATGTTCAAACCACTTTAAACCCACAGCAGCAGCTTCACGCTTTTCTGGTCCCAAGTTTTTTTTTTTTACCCATCATTTATGGATTTTGCTGGAAAGGGGCAGTTCCGGCAGGCTGGCACACTCCCTGACCTCACTCCGGGGCGGTGACTACTCACTGTGCAAAGTTCATGGAAAACAATTCTCTTATAGTTTCTCAAATAACATCCCTCTCTTAACAAAAACACTTTCATAATGTATTATATTACATCCACAACACATAGTAAACTTCATATATGTAGTGGGTATACTTTCCAAGTTACAGTATTTCCTTTATAACACGTTTAATGACATCGCAAAATAACAAAAAAATGACATTAGTGTTCTATAGATTGCCTCTAACCAGTCCCCACATTCTATGTTAGAAATATTGTTCCAGTATTCACTTTTGAACATGTTAGAGTTTCAGCGTGAAAAAGTCTGCTGAGACAAAGCACATTCCTTTGGTGAATCTTGAGAGCGCAGGCCTGAATCTTCTCCCTTGATTTATAACAGGGCATGAGTTGTTAATCCCCACTAATTCTTTCCTTCCCCTTCTATGGGTGAGAGGGGGTATGATTGAAGTTATTCATTGCAAAACTGATCTGACCTTTTTTGGATTCTCGTGGACAGTCATCACACAGAAGTGTAGCTGCGTAAAAGCCTGTCATCAAGCATGTTGCATGTTTCCCAGTTGAAATAGTTTGCACATATATTCTGACAAAATTGTGTGATGTTTTTGTTCGTTTTAGTGTCCGGCAGTCCCCCCCCCCCCCCCCCCCCCCCCCCCCCCCCCCCCGAGAGGCAAGTCAAAATTCGATAGCCAAAGTCTACGCCCTTTTATCTGCAAATGGTGGGAACTATGGATGGGAATCTTCAATTAGGTGTTTGTTGTCATTCAACGAGAGAGGACTAGTTTTCATGCATTTTTTTTCACTTGAGAAATACTACACCAAACATCTTAGTTCAATGTAAAATGGCAAAAAATGTCCAAATTAATTGATTTATCTTCTATTAATTCAGACTATTATGAGGACGTGTATACTGGCTATTTGTTGCTATTGCGTCTCAAGAGGGACAAACTATAATATTGCTGCTTTCAACATTTTCAAGCGAAGGTCTTAAGGGAGTATGCGTGGCACAGACATTCACTTCTCCAAGCAGAGTTCTGCTAGGAGCAAACCAAACCTGTGTTTGCAGCCTCCTTAATGCTGCGTCTCCTTCTCCCCACACAGTGTTTGCCCACTCCAGAGCTCTCCCCGAGAGGCATGAGACGAGGGCAGACACTCTCTCCCTCTCCGAGGGAGCTGGGTGCACAGTGGCCAGGTAGAGGTCCAGTTGTAACAGGAATCCCTGGCACTGTGCTGCCGTCCCATCATGCTCCCTGGGAATGGAGAGACGCATCCCACTGGGACTGGATCCGGACAGGATGGGTAGAGGTAACCCCGGATGCGCTGGTCGAGGCACCGGTGAGACTTTCTGTCTCTCCCAGCGGTCCATGGTCTGGACAACGCGATCCATCATCACCAAGATGAGCACTCCTCGACTCCTCTAACCGGGGTCCCTGCTCCTGCTGACTCCATGATTGGGTGTGTAATTCTGTCAGGGTGTGTCCGGGAGGCAAAGTCAGGTGCAGGAGAGCAGAGTGTAATAAACAGACGCACTTTAATTCCGGTCCAAAAATGACAGCACATAAGAATAATAATGTGCCAAAAACACGGAACATAGGAAAAGTATAGCGCCTGACAAAATCCACATAACAATAGACAATTACACACAAAGACATGGTGGGGAACAGAGGACTAAATACATGCAGTAATTATAGAATGAAAACCAGGTGTGTAATGTAACAAGACAAAACAAATGGATATATGAGAAATGGAGCAGCGATGGCTAGAAAGCCGGTGACGCCGAACGAACAAGGAGAGGAGCCGACTTCGGTGGAAGTCGTGTCAGTGGTAAAGGGGCTTTTTTCATAAAGGATAATTACTATAAACTAACAGGGTGGAAAATTATATCAGGGACACACAGAACATTTAAAATAAAATAAATACAATAATTTTAACTAGGACTATAAAATAATGAAGAAAGGTTTTAAATATAGAATTATTTTATGGCTTATATTTATTTTAAAATTTGACGAATAAGGGTAGGTGGCAAAAATGCCTACATCCACTGAAAAAAAGTATTCGATATGCATAACATTTCCCTTCAAAATCCATATTTTTGTTTTCAAGGTAAAGGACACCTGACCTTATATTTAAAGCATTTTAGAATCAAACAATTTAAACAATAAACAATTTTACAATAAATAAGAAGTGATATTTCTTGGGGACAGAAAAGGCACCGCATGTTAGGAATGACATGACTCTGCCATGGTTTGCTGGGCAAAGCCTATGGAGAAAGAGCTGTTGTAGGGTTTTAGATTAACGCTGAAAATAAGGTATGTGGTAAACATAAATCTTATACGTTTTGTTCTATGAGATAATCTTCATCAGCAGACCACTTTTTCAGTAATTATGTCATAAAAAATATCACATAAAGACTTAAAAATCCAAAGTTCATGTTAGCAGACTGATATTATCTCACAGAACAAAACATATAAACTCTCCTAAGCCTGTGTTAACCACCTTATTTTTAGCGTTTATCCCAAAACACTTTTCTTTCTCCATTTCCCCAATGGCTGAACGAACCAGAGGTAATCCATTTCTGGATTTTAAACTTCAAGATGGTGGGCTCTATATAGAGGTAAGAAAGACATTGATTTTGAGACCACATGTTATATTTTCATACTTTAGTATATGCTTTTCATATTAATGGGAAATACCTCGAAAAAACAAGCATATCACTAAGCGTACCGCAAGCTTTCTATTTTCAAAGCTTTTTAGATTGAATTCAGCTTGTGGCTTAGTAATTTAGCTTTTGCTACTCGCGGAAACACATTTTTAGATGACCACCACAGCTAAAATCCTTAAAAGTTGCTGTGAGAAAGCGGCACCGCCCTGTGACATAGCTCAGTGCTTATTATCGGAAGTATTAGATTATGAAATCTGACTTTTTGGATAATGTTAATGATATGTTAGAGAAAGACCCCACTGAACAATTCTGAACATGAAGAATCATATTTGTTTTGGTAAAATATATTTTATAGCATAAGGAAGTGAAATTGCACATTGCGTTCAGCCAATCAGGTTGCAGTAGTCTTTTGTTTACCCCTGGCTGAACACTAGGTGCAACATCAGGAAATAGCATTCCTAGGCATTAGCCACTCCAGCACAACTCTATCAGCACAAATCTACAGTTGTCGGTTACCGTGTATTAAGGCAGAACTGATTGAATACAGCCCTTGCTGAGAGTGAGTGCAAAACCAAAAATCAACATACAAACAATGTTTTTTCTTGTGATCGTGTCAGGTTGAATGTGTTTGTACCTGGTCATGTCATTATGGGGGTAGAGACATTTGAATTGCACTTTTACAAATGTCTGTACATATTACATTAATAACAAGACGCCAATACATTCTAGAACCCACAGGAAAAAGATTTCTAGAACAACATAGGAACAATAAGTGTAACACAGAACAGCAACAATGGTCCACTTACAAAATGGCAGCAGTTCAAATGATCAAAGTTTATAAAAGGACGGTGGACGAATGAGCATCAAGTCAGACATTCTTTTGCCCTGAGTGACAGTGATTGTGTGTGTGTGTACACGTGTCTAGATTTCATTATTCTCCAGACTTGGGTCAGCTAGTTGGAGAGTTAGATCTGAAAGAGAAAACAGAAACTGGAATTAATACATGAAACCAAGTAATAAAATTGACTGGGGATCAATAAAGTTAATTAAAATGTTATATCCCATGACTGGAAAGGTCTCACGGAGGAAGGAGGCACCATTTCGTAGAAATAGAACATATGTGTAACCTATATCATATGTATTACATATCTGTATCCAACCTTACCTCGGAGAGCTGGCGGAGGACGTGTGGGCTTTATCAAGTTACTCTGAGAGAGAGCCTGCACCATCCAGGAGAGGGCACTAGAACAGTACTCCAACTGGGTGAGAGACAGAGAGAGAGAGGGTGAGAGGGGTGACCCTGATGGATGGACTCTATACAGTGCTGAGCAGGCAGTTTCAACAGCTGCAGTCCAAATGTTGAGGGAGAAACCAGGGGAGGCGCATTGAGCCCCCGTCATGTACACACACACACGTGCGTGCACAGATACACACACTAAGCCCCCCCCCCGGCTGACACTGACCTCTGCCTCCAGTATTCTTAGCCTGTGGCCGTGGTCCCGGATCTCTGCCATCTGCTTTAGGACACTGTCCACCCTTCAGACACAACCACAACACAGATTAGAGGTTAATTCACATATCACTTATCAATCAATTTAGGAAGTGTATTAATTAGTTTGATTCATGACTTTAAAATGTAATTGACCCGATCTCTAACAGAGGAAGACAATCAATCTACACCATTCTATTCATAAATGAATCTGGCATTTAGTCGATGACATAAATAAGTGGACGAGGGTGAGAGATGGAGCGATGTCTGACTTGACAGAGGTGCGTTTGAGTCTCTCGGAGTCTTTCTCTCGCTCTCGTTTGTTCTGGGCAGACAGTATATTCTCCTTCTGGATGGCCTCCCATGTGTTCAGTCTACTGGCCTGCCTGCCACGGATATCCAGAACTGAAGAAGGGATAAAGGAGGGGGAAAGAGGGAAGAACAAAGAAAATGAGACGAAGAGAAAATGAGAAAAATAGTCTTGAAGGACAATGGAAGTGGACTTCTAAAATACTGGAAGTGAATTATCTGATCATTGGTCTCCCGTCCTCTGTCTCCCTCCCCCAGTCTCTAACCAAAGTGTTTGATCTTGACAGAGGGGATCCTGCGGATGTGTCTCTTGATGAAGAGGTGGAGGTGGGAGAGGATGATGAAGGGTGGAGCCAGACAGGGTCTAGAGTGGTACTCTGCGATCAAGTTGTAGCGCTGGAACTTCCAGTGGGTGTCGCTGTGCTCCTGCACTTTGGAGAATGTGTAACTACAGGAAGGAAGGAAGGAAGGAAGGAAGGAAGGAAGGAAGGAAGGAAGGAAGGAAGGAAGGAAGGAAGGAAGGAAGGAAGGAAGGAAGGAAGGAAGGAAGGAAGGAAGGAAGGAAGGAAGGAAGGAAGGAAGGAAGGAAGGAAGGAAAGCAAGAAATGGTTAACAGGCAGAATATCAGGGAATAGGTGACTCCCGCTCATATAACCAATGATTGATTTTATTATACTTTTTGGTTAATGATGTTTTGGGCCCCAATGACAGAGCTAGAAAAAGATATGGCATTTTGACAACACTCAAACGTGCAGGGCTAGTATCAAATATGACACTTTAAAAGTCTATCAAGTTGATTAATTTAAATACAACAACAGTAAGGAACTAGATAAGATAAGATGAATTCAGGAATTCAGCCCACGGATTAAAGAGGCCTATTGAATGAGTGATGATCTCTCAAGGGGACACACAAATAGAGTGAAAACCGGCATATGGTGGGGTGCTAGATGGGAAAGAGGGACAGAAAGTGAAAGAGGGACAGAGAGTGAGAGAGGGACAGAGAGTGAAAGAGGGACAGAGTGTGAAAGAGGGACAGAAAGTGAAAGAGGGACAGAGAGTGAGAGAGGGACAGAGAGTGAAAGAGGGACAGAGTGTGAAAGAGGGACAGAGAGTGAAAGAGGGACAGAGAGCGAAAGAGGGACAGAGAGCGAAAGAGGGACAGAGTGTGAAAGAGGGACAGAGTGTGAAAGAGGGACAGAGTGTGAAAGAGGGACAGAGTGTGAAAGAGGGACAGAGAGTGAAAGAGGGACAGAGAGCGAAAGAGGGACAGAGTGTGAAAGAGGGACAGAGTGTGAAAGAGGGACATGAGAGTGAGAGAGGGACAGAGTGTGAAAGAGGGACAGAGAGTGAGAAAGGGACAGAGAGTTAAAGAGGGACAGAGTATAAAAGTGGGACAGAGAGTGAAAGAGGGACAGAGAGTGAGAGAGAGACAGAGAGTTAAAGTGGGACAGAGAGTGAAAGAGGGACAGAGAGTGAAAGAGGGACAGAGTGTGAAAGTGGGACAGAGAGGAGTGAAAGAGGGACAGAGAGTGAAAGAGGGACAGAGAGTGAAAGAGGGACAGAGTGAAAGAGGGACAGAGTGTGAAAGAGGGACAGAGAGTGAAAGAGGGACAGAAAGTGAAAGAGGGACAGAGAGTGAGAGAGGGACAGAGAGCGAAAGAGGGACAGAGTGTGAAAGAGGGACAGAGTGTGAAAGAGGGACAGAGTGTGAAAGAGGGACAGAGAGTGAAAGAGGGACAGAGTGTGAGAGAGGGACAGAGAGTGAAAGAAGGACAGAGTGTGAAAGAGGGACAGAGAGTGAAAGAGGGACAGAGAGTGAGAGAGGGACAGAGAGTGAAAGAGGGACAGAGTGTGAAAGAGGGACAGAGAGTGAAAGAGGGACAGAGAGTGAGAGAGGGACAGAGAGTTAAAGAGGGACAGAGTATGAAAGTGGGACAGAGTGAAAGAGGGACATGAGAGTGAGAGAGGGACAGAGTGTGAAAGAGGGACAGAGAGTGAAAGAGGGACAGAGTGTGAAAGAGGGACAGAGAGTGAAAGAGGGACAGAGAGCGAAAGAGGGACAGAGTGAAAGAGGGACAGAGTGTGAAAGAGGGACAGAGAGTGAAAGAGGGACAGAGAGCGAAAGAGGGACAGAGTGAAAGAGGGACAGAGTGTGAAAGAGGGACAGAGAGTGAAAGAGGGACAGAGAGCGAAAGAGGGACAGAGTGAAAGAGGGACAGAGTGTGAAAGAGGGACAGAGTATGAAAGTGGGACAGAGTGAAAGAGGGACATGAGAGTGAAAGAGGGACAGAGAGTGAAAGAGGGACAGAGAGTGAAAGAGGGACAGAGAGTGAAAGAGGGACAGAGAGAAAGAGGGACAGAGTGTGAAAGAGGGACAGAGAGTGAAAGAGGGACAGAGAGCGAAAGAGGGACAGAGTGAAAGAGGGACAGAGAGTTAAAGAGGGACAGAGTATGAAAGTGGGACAGAGAGTGAAAGAGGGACAGAGAGTGAGAGAGGGACAGAGAGTTAAAGAGGGACAGAGTATGAAAGTGGGACAGAGTGAAAGAGGGACATGAGAGTGAGAGAGGGACAGAGTGTGAAAGAGGGACAGAGAGTGAGAAAGGGACAGAGAGTTAAAGAGGGACAGAGTATGAAAGTGGGACAGAGAGTGAAAGAGGGACAGAGAGTGAGAGAGAGACAGAGAGTTAAAGAGGGACAGAGTATGAAAGTGGGACAGAGAGTGATAGAGGGACAGAGAGTGAAAGAGGGACAGAGTGTGAAAGTGGGACAGAGAGTGAAAGAGGGACAGAGAGTGAGAGAGGGACAGAGAGTTAAAGAGGCACAGAGTATGAAAGTGGGACAGAGTGAAAGAGGGACATGAGAGTGAGAGAGGGACAGAGAGTGAAAGAGGGACAGAGAGTGAAAGAGGGACAGAGAGCGAAAGAGGGACAGAGTGAAAGAGGGACAGAGAGCAAAAGAGGGACAGAGAGTTAAAGAGGGACAGAGTGTGAAAGAGGGACAGAGTGTGAAAGAGGGACAGAGAGTGAAAGAGGGACAGAGAGCGAAAGAGGGACAGAGTGAAAGAGGGACAGAGTTAAAGAGGGACAGAGTATGAAAGTGGGACAGAGAGTGAAAGAGGGACAGAGAGTGAGAGAGGGACAGAGAGTTAAAGAGGGACAGAGTATGAAAGTGGGACAGAGTGAAAGAGGGACATGAGAGTGAGAGAGGGACAGAGTGTGAAAGAGGGACATGAGAGTGAGAGAGGGACAGAGTGTGAAAGAGGGACAGAGAGTGAGAAAGGGACAGAGAGTTAAAGAGGGACAGAGTATAAAAGTGGGACAGAGAGTGAAAGAGGGACAGAGAGTGAGAGAGAGACAGAGAGTTAAAGTGGGACAGAGAGTGAAAGAGGGACAGAGAGTGAAAGAGGGACAGAGTGTGAAAGTGGGACAGAGAGGAGTGAAAGAGGGACAGAGAGTGAAAGAGGGACAGAGAGTGAAAGAGGGACAGAGAGTGAAAGAGGGACAGAGAGTGAAAGAGGGACAGAGTATGAAAGTGGGACAGAGAGTGAAAGAGGGACAGAGAGTGAAAGAGGGACAGAGAGTGAGAGAGGGACAGAGAGTTAAAGAGGGACAGAGTATGAAAGTGGGACAGAGAGTGAAAGAGGGACAGAGAGTGAAAGAGGGACAGGGTGTGAAAGAGGGACAGAGTGTGAAAGAGGGACAGAGTGTGAAAGAGGGACAGAGAGTGAAAGAGGGACAGAGAGTGAAAGAGGGACAGAGTGAAAGAGGGACATGAGAGTGAGAGAGGGACAGAGTGTGAAAGAGGGACAGAGAGTGAGAAAGGGACAGAGTGTGAAAGAGGGACAGAGAGTGAAAGAGGGACAGAGAGTGAAAGAGGGACAGAGTGTGAAAGAGGGACAGAGAGTGAAAGAGGGACAGAGAGTGAAAGAGGTACAGAGAGTGAAAGTGGGACAGAGAGTGAAAGAGGGACAGAGAGTGAAAGAGGGACAGAGTGTGAAAGAGGGACAGAGAGTGAAAGAGGGACAGAGAGTTAAAGAGGGACAGAGTATGAAAGTGGGACAGAGAGTGAAAGAGGGACAGAGAGTGAAAGAGGGACAGAGTGTGAAAGAGGGACAGAGAGTGAAAGAGGGACAGAGTGTGAAAGAGGGACAGAGTGTGAAAGAGGGACAGAGTGTGAAAGAGGGACAGAGAGTGAAAGAGGGACAGAGAGTGAAAGAGGGACAGAGTATGAAAGTGGGACAGAGAGTGAAAGAGGGACAGAGAGTGAGAGAGGGACAGAGTGTGAAATAGGGACAGAGAGTGAGAGATGGACAGAGTGTGAAAGTGGGACAGAGAGTGAAAGAGGGACAGAGAGTGACAGAGGGACAGAGTGTGAAAGAGGGACAGAGAGTGAAAGAGGGACAGAGAGTGAAAGAGGGACAGAGAGTGAGAGAGGGACAGAGTGTGAAAGAGGGACAGAGAGTGAAAGAGGGACAGAGAGTGAAAGAGGGACAGAGAGTGAAAGAGGGACAGAGAGTGAGAGAGGGACATAGAGTGAAAGAGGGACAGAGAGTGAAAGATGGATAGAGAGTGAAAGAGGGACAGAGAGTGAAAGAGGGACAGAGTGTGAAAGAGGGACAGAGAGTGAAAGAGGGACAGAGAGTGAAAGAGGGACAGAGTATGAAAGTGGGACAGAGTGTGAAAGAGGGACAGAGAGTGAGAGAGGGACAGAGTGTGAAAGAGGGACAGAGAGTGAAAGAGGGACAGAGAGTGAAAGAGGGACAGAGAGTGAAAGAGGGACAGAGTGTGAAAGAGGGACAGAGAGTGAAAGAGGGACAGAGAGTGAAAGAGGGACAGAGAGTGAGAGAGGGACAGAGAGTGAAAGAGGGACAGAGAGTGAAAGAGGGACAGTGAGTGAGAGAGGGACAGAGAGTGAAAGAGGGACAGAGAGTGAAAGAGGGACAGAGAGTGAGAGAGGGACAGACCGAGAGGGTCCGTTACCTGAACATGGCAATGAGCAGGTTGACCAACAGGATGTTGGTGACCAGCAGAAAGATGACCAATAAGATGACCACCAGCCAGTTAGCATAGGTACTCGTGCAGGGCTCGGCCCCTGCCTCGATCAGGGTGACGTTATTGGTGCACTCTATCCCCTCCTCCAGTTTATCAGCTACAGACAGACAGAGGGAGAGGAGGGAGGGAGACGGTGAGAGTTCAAAAGAGATGGGAAGGAGCAGGGGGAGGGGTGTGCAGAATAAATATTTAAAATGGTACGACAAAGAGGGTAGATTGGGCAGAGGTTGGAGGGAATTTCGATGGGATACAGAGATAGAGGAACCGAGAAAGAGAGAGGCAGGTATACACATACACACTGAGTATACACAACATTAGGAACACCTGCTCTTTCCATGACATAGACTGACTCGTGAATCCAGGTGAAAGTTATCCCTTATTGATGTCACTTGCTAAACCCACTTCAATCAGTGAAGATGAAGGGTAGAAGACAGGTTGAAGAATGATTTTCAAGCCTTGAGACATGGATTGTGTGTGTGCCATTCAGAGGGTGAATGGGCAAGACAAATTATTTAAGTGCCCTTGAACAGGTTATGGTAGTAGGTGCCAGGTGCAACGATTTGTGTCAAGAACTGCAATGCTGCTGTGTTTTTCACGCTTAACAGTTTCCACCACCACCTAAAGGACATCCAGCCAACTTGACACAACTGTGGGAAGCATTGGAGCCAACATGGGCCAGCATCCCTGTGGAACACTTTCGACACCTTGTAGAGTACATGCCCTGACAAATTCAGGCTGTTCTGAGGGTAAACTCAACATTAGGAAGTTGTCCTTAATGTTTATTACGCTCAGTGTGCATACAGGTATATACACAGGTAACTTCCAAAATAAAGGAAACACCAACATAAAGTGTCTTAATAAGGCGTTGGGCCACAACGAGCCAGAACAGCTTCAATGTGCCTTGACATAGATTCTACAAGTGTCTAGAACTCTATTGGAGGGATACAACACCTTTTAATCCATGAGAAATTCCATCATTTGGTGTTTTGTGGACACACACACACATTACATCTCCTATCTTCCTTTCAGACCCCTCTTTCAAAGTCACAGATCTCTTCTAGCCATGGTAGCCAAAATAATGGCCAACTGAGGAATGTTTGTACATGACCCTAAGTATGATTGTATGGTAATTGTTTAATTAACTTGGGAACCACCTACTTTCCAACCACCTCATTTACTCAAGTGTTTCCTTTATTTTGGCAGTTACCTGTACTATGTTACATGCAAACCACATTCGTACACAAACATTAACACACCATCCATTTCATGAATGGGGATATGTCCAAATATGTGCAGGTATGGCCTGTAGAACACTCGGCGGAAGATCCAACCGGGACGAGGATCGTAGGAGTAGAGCAGCGCCTGATTGGCTACGCCGTAGGCCATGAGCCACACCGCCAGGAAGAAGAGGAAGAAGAAGACATCCTTCATCTGCCAATCAGGAGGGGGAACAGAATATTAAGGGGAGAAAATGACATTGTCTGTTTTCTCTAGTGCAGTTTTTAAAACTTGTTTTTGGATATTAGTTGTCGCTGCCAAAACCAGCACCTGGATCTAGACCATAGACAGTGCTTTACAAAAGTATTCAGGCCCCTTGGATTTACAAAGTGGGATTAAAATAGATTTATTTGTAATTTCTTGTCAACAGTCTACACAAAATACTCAAAATGTTAAAGTGGGAGATTTTCTCTTTTATAAAAGAATAATAGAAATTATATATATATATATATATATATTCCACTTTGACAGATTATTTTGAGTAAATTGTTGACAAAAAAAATTACAATTAAATCAATGTTAATAAAATGTGAAGAAATCCAAGGGGTCTGAATATTTTTGCTAGACAGGTTGGGGACTCTACTTCCCAAAATACAGTTTTAGCATGGCAGCGCCAATATGGACTTTCACCATTTTTAAGTAGTCAAATGGGTGGGACTTCCAATTGGTTAAGAAAGGATTACATGATTCCATCCGGGTATTAGGAGGGATCAGACAATGAATTATGCTTGTGAGCAAAGATTCCAAAATTGCAAGTGGAATTAAATCGCAAACCTTGGCTATATACCTGTTCAAACAACAAACTCAGGGTGGTTTGTGTGCACCTTTTCAGTTTGTTTGTGAACTCATAGAAGTTGTAAAAGGAAATTGACTACTTCAAAATGGAGATGGCCTCGATGGCGCTGCCTATGCTATCAGACTCAATGACACACACACACACACATATACACACATACACACACACACACACACACACACACACACACACACACACACACACACACACACACACACACACACACACACACACACACACACACACACACACACACACACACACACACACACACACACACTTTTACATACACAGTGCCTTCGTAAAGTATTCAAATTCATTGACTTTTACCACATTTTGTTACATTACAGCCTTATTCAAAAAATGATTAAATTAAAAAGAAAATCTACACTCAATACCCCATAATGGCAAAGTGAAAACAGGTTCTTAGAAATGTTTGCAAATGTATTAACAATTTTCTATTTACATAGGTATTCAGACCCTTTGCTATGAGACTTGAAATTGAGCTCAGGTGCATCCGGTTTCCATTGATAATCCTTGAGATGTTTCTACAACTTGATCGGAGCCCACCTGTAGTAAATGAAATTGATTGGACAGGATTTGGAAAGGCACACACACCTGTCTATATAAAAGGTCCCACGGTTGACAGTGCATGTCAGAGCAAAAACACTCGGAGTGTGGTGTCAGGCTATCTGCATTGTGTCCCACCGCCCGCCAACCCCTCTTTTTACGCTTCTGCTACTCTCTGTTCAGCAAATGCATAGTCACTTTAACGATACCTATATGTACATACTACCTCAATAAGCCTGACTAACAGGTGTCTGTATATAGCCTTGCTACTCTTTTTTCAAATGTATTTTTACTGTTGTTTTATTTCTTTACTTACCTACACACACACACACACTTTTGTATCGCACACACACACATACTTTTTTTTAAAAGAGCCTGTAAGTAAGCATTTCACTGTAAGGTCTACCTGTTGTATTCGGCGCACGTGACAAATAAACTGATTTGAAACTACCTGCCCTCCATGACACCTACAGCACAGTGAGGCCAAAAAGATTGTCAAGGGCAACAACCACCCGGGCCACTGCCTGTTCACCACGCTACCATCCAGAAGGCGAGGTCAGTACAGGTGCCTCAAAGCTGGGACCGAGAGATTGAGAAACAGCTTCTATCTCAAGGCCAGCAGACTGCTAAACAGCCATCACTAACTCAGAGAGGCTGCTGCCCACATTGAGACCCAATCACTGGACACTTTAATAAATGGATCCCTAGTCACTTTAAACAATGCCACATTAAATAATGCCACTATAATACTGTCTACATATCTTACATTACTCATATCACATGTATATACTGTATTGAGACCCAATCACTGAACACTTTAATAAATGGATCCCTAGTCACTTTAAACAATGCCACATTAAATAATGCACTTTAATAATGTTTCCATATCTTACAGTATAGTATATACATGTGATATGAGTAATGTATTTTATACCAACTAATGCACCTTGCCTATGCCGCTCGGCCATCGCTCATCCATATATTTATACGTACATATTCTCATTTGCCCTTTTAGATGTGTGTATTAGGTCTTTTTCGGGAATTGTTCGATTTGTTAGATATTACTGCACTTTTGGAACTAGAAGCACAAGCATTTCCCTACACTCACATTAACATCTGCAAACCATGTGTATGTGACCAATAAAATTTGATTTGATTTTATAGTAGAGTGGCCAGACGGAAGCCACTCCTAAGTAAAAGGCACATGACAGCCCGCTTGGAGTTTGCCAAAAGCCACCTAAAGACTCTCAGACCAGGAGAAACAAGATTCTCTGGTCTGATGAAACTCAGATTGAACTATTTGGCCTGAATGACAAGTGTCACGTCTGGAGGAAACCTGGCACCATCCCTACGGTAAAATATGGTGGTGGCAGAATCATGCTGTGGAGATGTTTTCAGCAGCAAGGACTGGGAGACTAGTCAGGATCGAGGCAAAGATGAACGGAGCAAAGTACACAGATCCTTGATGAAAACCTGCTCCAGTGCTCTCAGGACCTCAGACTGGGGCAAAGGTTCACCTTCCAACAGGACAACGACCCTAAGCACACAGCCAAGACAACGCAGGAGTGGCTTCGGGACAAGTCTCTGAATGTGCTTGAGTGGCCCAGCCAGAGCCTGGACTTAAACCTGATTAAACATCTCTAGAGAGAGCTGAAAATAGCTGTGAAGAAATGCTCCCAATCCAACGTGACAGAGCTCGAGATGTTCTGCAGAGAAGATTGGGAGAAACTCCCCGAATACAGGTGTGCCAAGCTTGTAGCGTCATACCCAAGAAGACTTGAGGGTGTAATTGCTGCCAAAGCTGCTTCAACAAAGTACCGAGTAAAGGGTCAGAATAGTTATGTAAATGTAATATTTCCGTTTTTTTAACTTAAAAAAAAAAATGTCTAATAACCTGTTTTTGCTTTGTCATTATGGGGTATTGTGTGTAGATTGATGAGGGAAAAATGTATTCAATCCATTTTAGAATAAGGCTTAACTTAACGAAATGTGGAAAAAGTCAAGTGGTCTGAATACTTTTCGAAGGCACTGTATACACAGACATACAATACCAGTCAAAAGTTGACACACCTACTCATTCCAAGGTTTTCATCATTTTAACATTGTAGAATAATAGTAAAAGTGTTACACAAATCAAAATCAGTATATTTTATATGAGATTCTTCATCTCCACCCCATCTCATTTTCTTTCTCTCAAATTGTAGCAAACTTGCAACATTTTCTCTATGCCCATGGCAAAATGTGTAAAATTGCAGGAAATGAACTCTAAAACTAAATTTCGCTAGGGATCCCAAAAAGCTTTAAGGCTAGGACTTTGACTACATGTTTGTGGGTAAGCAGAGCCCTTTTGTGGCCCTCACAACCATGAAAGTTGTCAATCCCTGATCTAGATGCACTGCAGTAAAAAGGGTTTTATCCCTCTTTTTAGAAAGCCCTCACCATTTTTTCAACGATGATGATCTTGGGTCCCAGCTGTTTGTGGATGGCGAATATGTGGATGAGACGGAGGGTAAACACCATGTAGTCCACAGCCATCACAGCCCGGCCAAATTCATAGGACCACGGGAACATTCTAGAACACACAAAAAACACATGGTTATAGTCGGTTCTGAATGAAAGTATTGAAAATACTTATTTTTCGGATGTTGAAAATATGTATTTTCCAGCAGGAATCAGGAGGATAGAATTATGGTCCGATTTGCCAAATTGAGGGCGAGGGAGAGCTTGTACGCGTCTCTGTGTGCGCAGTAAAGGTAGTCTAGAATCTTTCCCCCTCTGGTTGCACATTTAACATACTGATAGAAATTAGGTCAAGCTGATTAAAGTCCCTGGCCACTAGGAGTGCCGCCTCTGGATGAGCGTTTTCCTGTTTGCTTATGGTGGTATACAGCTCACTGAGCAGGGTTTTAGTGCAAGCATCGGTCTGTGGTGGTTTGTAGACAGCAGGCTGGTAGGGCTAACGTTAGCAGGCTAGTTGGCTAGCAACCTTGCAAGCTGATTTGTAACAATACATTCGTAAAGTATTTGCTTGTAAGTTGTCTGAAAATGTAATTGAAACTAGTAGTCATGTGTAAACGATTTGGTTTCATTTGAAGTTACACATTAAGTTATTTGTTGGAATTTACATTACTGGGAATAGCATGGCTTGCTGGGTCCTTCATATAAATGTCACACTCCACAAAAACATTTTCCAATGTTGACTTTGGCACTCTGATCGGTTTTATATAATAACTTGAAAAACAGAAAAGCAACATGTAACTTCACATTGGGACTTTTGATGCGAATACTAATGCAAATCCATATGTTACATGTGGTTACGTTTAAGCTACCTACCCTTTAAGTTGGAAGGTAAAACCGAATCGTATATATGGACGTGGCTGTAAATACTCATCATTCTCCATCAGCCATTGTTTTTCAATAGGACACAGTGGAATTATAGTGTAGTGTAGAATGTACTGCTGAAATAACTGGGTTGTATATAACAATATATTCCACTATCTGATGAGCTGGTGAATTTCAAGCAGAGAGACAGGCAATACTGAATCAGTTGACAAGTCATGTAGAAAAGGTGATCTTGTACAATGTTTCATGAGGCAGAAAAGGCATACAACATCATTCAGCCAACTGCGTTACAATACCCCTATTTCTGATCATTAACGTATGTTTTTATTTTATTTTACCTTTATTTAACTAGGCAAGTCAGTTAAGAACCAATTCTTATTTTCAATGACGGCCTGGGAACAGTGGGTTAACTGCCTATGTAGTGTATAAGAATAATGAAACTAAGACTGACATATTTCTCAACATGCTCAAAACCTGCCATTGGATACAAACGATTGTATAAAAAAAAGTAATATATTGTACGGAAAATGATATTTTCTTCGTAAGTACTTCAAAAATAACTGTTTTGAAATGTTTATCTTGTATTTTTTGCTATTGGATTAAATGGTAGTTAGAATGACTCAATGGTGAGCCTATAAACTGGTGACACATCTTTTTGTTTTCATGGTATTTCACAGACAAAACTTTGATTTTGCATGAATGACTCAGGTGTGAAAGATGTATGAAACCCCAATGAATGCTCAATCAAAGGTTCTGAACATAAGACAGGGAGAATTACAAGTGTAATCAGCTTAGATTTTTGTACGTACCAGAGTTTTGAAAAATATACCACTTACATCTGGAAAACGTGCCAAAGTGATAGAAAAAAACGAATATTAGACATTTTAAAAAGCTGTTTACGTCGACACAGACACAAACACGTGCACATATGTAAAAACACACACCTGCAGCACATGCCCAGTGCAAAGAGTGAGATAGCTGTGATGTCACACTTATTCCACATGTCCTGGATGTAGAGCTTCATCCTCTGATATAAAGTAGTGCTGCCTCTGAAGAATGTCTGATAGAGAGAAGGACAGAAAGGGAGGGAGAGCAATAACAATTATTTTTATTGTCATCTCCAAAATGAATGGCAGCCTTGATAAAGATGACCAAAAAATACATATTGAACTATATATACACATATATACACATATATACACATATATACACATATATACACATATATACACATATATACACATATATACACAGAGTGCTAAGAAAAGGTATTTGCCTCCTTTCAAATTTTCTTCACTTTAGCATATTTTGGATGTTGAACATTCAACAAAAGCTAATATTAGATAAAGGGAACCTGAGTGAACAAATAACACAACAATTACATACTTATAAAATGTGTTTCATAAACAAAGTTAGCAAACACCCAATGACCCTGTGTGTAAAAGTAATTGCCCCCTTACACTCAATAACTGGTTGTTTCACATTTAGCAGCAATATCTCCAACCAAACGCTTTCTGTAGTTGTTGATCGATCGCTCACGACGAAAACAAAGAGGAGGATGGAATTTTGGCCCACTCTTCCATGCAGAACTGCTTCAACTTGGTTGGTTATTACTGCATTGTCGGAACTAGAAGCACAAGCATTTCGCTACACTCGCATTAACATCTGCTAACCATGTGTATGTGACAAATACATTTGATTTGAACTCAGCGACATTTGTGGGTTTTCAAGCATGAACTGCTCTCTTCAAGTCCTGACACAATAGGGATTAGGTCTGGCCATTCCACAGTAATAACCTCATACCAACGGTCAAGCATGGTGGTGGTAGTGTGATGGTTTGGGAATGCTTTGCTGCCCCAGGACCTGGACAACTTGCCTTAATAGAAGGAACCATGAATTACACTCAGTATCAGAGAATTCTATCGGAGAATGGCAGGTCATCCGTCTGTGAGCTGAAGTGCAGCTGGGTCACGCAGCAAGACAATGATCCAAAACACACAATCAAGTCTACATGAAAATGGTTAAAAAGAAACACATTTGAAGTTTTGGAATGGCTTAGTCAAAGTCCAGACCTAATCCCAATTGAGATGTTTTGTCAGGACTAGAAACAAGCAGTTCTTGCTTGAAAAAACACAAATGTCGCTGCGCTAAAGCAATTCTACATGCAAGAATGGGCCAAAATTCCTCCACAGCGATGATCAACAACCACAGGAAGCATTTGGTTGCAGCCATTAAAGGTGGCACAACAAGTTATTGAGAGTAAGGGGGCAATTACTTTTTCACGTAGGGGAATTGGGTGTTGCATAACTTTGTTAATTAAATAAATAAAATATGATTCAAGTTTTGTTGTTATTTGTAAAGTCAGGTTCACTTTATCTAATTTTAGGTTTTGGTTGATAACATTCATTATGAAAAATACAGAAAATATGAAAGGGGGCAAATACTTTTTCACGGGACTGTAGAGTGAGAGCAAGAGGAAGAGCGATTCAAGTTCCTCTGTGTCCACATCACTGAGGACTTCATTAACATGGTCTTCTCAACCCAGCAGGAGGCTGAAACGATTTGGCATGGCCCCTCAGATCCTTTTATAGCTGCACCATCGAGAGCATCCTGACTGGTTGTATCACTTGCATGGCAACTGCACCAACGTCAACCAGAATGCCCTACAGAGGGTGGTGCGGACGGCCCAGTGCATCACTGGGGGACGTACATGCCAGGCGGTTTCTGAGAAAGGCCCCCAAAAATTGCTGAAGATACATACACACACTCACCACCACACACACACTCACCACCACGCACACACACACCACCACGCACACACTCACCACCACGCACACACTCACCACCACGCACACACTCACCACCACGCACACACTCACCACCACGCACACACTCACCACCACGCACACACTCACCACCACGCATACACTCACCACCACGCACACACTCACCACCACACACACACTCACCACCACACACACTCACCACCACGCACACACTCACCACCACGCACACACTCACCACCACGCACACACTCACCACCACGCACACACTCACCACCACGCACACACTCACCACCACGCACACACTCACCACCACGCACACACTCACCACCACGCACACACTCACCACCACGCACACACTCACCACCACACACACACTCACCACCACACACACACTCACTCACCACCACACACACACTCACCACCACCACTAACAGTGAAATGCTTACTTATGGGTCCTTTTCCAACAACAGGTGTAGACTAACAGTGAAACGCTTACTTATGGGTCCTTTTCCAACAACAGGTGTAGACTAACAGTGAAATGCTTACTTATGGGTCCTTTTCCAACAACAGGTGTAGACTAACAGTGAAATGCTTACTTATGGGTCCTTTTCCAACAACAGGTGTAGACTAACAGTGAAATGCTTACTTATGGGTCCTTTTCCAACAACAGGTGTAGACTAACAGTGAAATGCTTACTTATGGGTCCTTCCCAACAATGAGTTCAAGATCAAGAAAAAATAAATAAATAAATAAATAATAATTCAATACTGACACGAGGAATCAATCCACAGTGAATAACAAATAACAATAATGAGTAAAAATAACAATAACAAAAATATCATGATACAGTACAGGGAGTACCGAGTTGATGTGCAGGGGTACGAGGTAAGATAGATATGTACATATCGGTAGGAGTGAAGTGACTAGGCAAAGGACAGAGAGTGTAAAATAATATAATTGTAAAAAAAACTTGAGCATACAATAGAGTTCGATATTTATCAATGGTGCCAATCATTTTTGAACAGACTATATATATATATGTATATGTTTTGTGTGTGTGTGTGTGTGTGTTTACATGCGATGCGTCCTACCTGTCGAAACTCCTCACAGACCAGGGTGAAGACCCAGAAGTAGAGAACAAACTCGAAGGTGGACGGGCCGTGAGGGGGCGGGGGCTTGAAGTCCAACAATAGGACGTAAGCAAACAGGCTGAGGAACAGGAAGTACATCAGCACGTTGCCTAGAAACGCCGTGACGGGCGCGAACCAGAACTCCCTCCAGCGTAGCAGTACGAACGGCCTCTTAGGATTGGAGGAGGGGGCACCTTTCAGATTGACCCTTACAGCCGCATATTCCTCAGCATCCTCATCCCTGAGAGGACAAGAATTAGAATAATGACTTTTTGTGTGTGCATTCATGCGTGCGAGCGTGCATGCGTGTGTGCGTTTACATCGTGTCGGTGAGGGAGAACATGGTGGCATCGACTCCGTCCAGACTGTCTGTGTCTTGACCATGGGGCACCTGCTCAGTCTTCCCCTCTTCCTCAGGTTCCCTGAGAAAGAGAGAGAGGTAGAGATAGAGAGAGCTGATAAACCGACAGACAGACATTGCGCAGAGGAAACTTTCCTTCACCACCAGCTTCATTTCTCAAATTCACACCCTATGAGGAAAATAAGGAATGCTTTACATATTGGCCATTTGCCACATACTGGAAACTTTATTCCCCTTCACCACCAACCACATGAAAAATTACTATAGTTTACTATAGTGTAAATACTTTAGTATTATTATAGTTATTGTCATTGCAGACTGTATACTGCAGGGGTTTTCAAACTGGGGTCCGTGGACGTACTGCAGGGGTCCGGGGAAATAGAAAATGCCCATTTGAAAATGATTTTTTATGAATATCACAATCTGTAACAGAATACCACCGTGGATAAAAATGGAATGTCTCTGTCCAGTATGAAGAAAGTTAGACGTAGTTTCACCAGCCAATGCTAACTAGTGTGTGACTGGATGTCTACAGGAACAGTTAGCATGCTAGCTAGTGTGTGACTGGATGTCTACAGGAACAGTTAGCATGCTAGCTAGTGTGTGACTGGATGTCTACAGGAACAGTTAGCATGCTAGCTAGTCCTGTAACATCCAACTCTGGGGAAGTAGCTACATATACAGTGGGGAGAACAAGTATTTGATACACTGCCGATTTTGCAAATTTTCCTACTTACAAAGCATGTTGAGGTCTGTATTTTTTTATCATAGGTACACTTCAACTATGAGAGACGGAATCTAAAACAAAAATCCAGAAAATCACATTGTATGATTTTTAAGTAAGTAGTTCAATTAAGTTTTTTAATAAAAATGAATGGAGCGAATTTGGAGTGATAGTTATTTTTTCCTGTGAGCGGTGAGGGTTTTTAGCGAAGCGGGGGAATGTGGACGGTAAGCAATGAATGGGATTTCTGACCGTTCAAATCCTCTGTTAGAATAGTAAAGTTTACTACAGTATTCTATTGTAAATACTGTAGTATTCTATAGTAAACTGTAGTATTTGTTCAAAGTGGGCAGCCAATCCTCTCTATATCTTAATGCTTAATGGATTGGAAATGCTCAGACAGGTAGCCACTAACCTGAAGTTGATGAGGTTGGTGTAGATGAGGGGGGGTAAGAAGAAGGAGAGGATCAGTTTCCAGACTTCTGTGCTCCTCTCCATGTCTCCCCACCAGATCTGAGACAGCAGAGACTGCCAGGGGAAGAGGTAGGAGCAGAGTTAGTCCTGAAAAACTTCAATTAACCACCCTTCACATTCTAATACACACACACTCTGGAAATCTGGTTAGTTTTATAAAGATGAATGTGAACATACAGATCACACAAACAGATTCACACACGTACGCACGCGCACACACACACCTTGACTTCGGATCCCCTGGTTTAATACAGACCTGCAAGCCATCGTGACTGAAGAAGAGGCGGGCATCGGCTGCGGTGGCCATCTCCAGACAGGTAGCTTCGCCCCACACCAGAGACTGCCTTATAAGGAGGTTGAAAGAGCGACTCTCACTGCTCTGATAGCATTCACTGAACACTTCTAGAGAGACAATCAAAGGGTTAATACTCAACACTCACTGAACAAGTCTAATGAGAGGAAACGGGTCACAGGTTTTCACATTGGGTTTCTCATTAGGAATAAGGGGTGCAAATTGGTTTGCTTCCATCCTCATCCTACAGGCCTTGAGTGTGAAAACATTGCCAATGGCCCCAGACTGGGATGCCCTCCAGCAGACTTTTCGAACAGGTGGTCCCTTGCATTCTGATCCGGAGTCGCTACTAGGCATTATGGGGTGTAAATTCACTCACAAAATACAAGATGCTCACTTGTATGCAAAACAGATAAATGCCCCTAGGCATTAATTGGATACCTTGACTGTCTAGGCTTTAATTGGGGAATCAGAATGTCAGGGAGCAGCCCATCACATTAAGTATCAAACTAGCTAAACATTTGGAATAAGGCTAGCCCACCATTGGCCAAGTTCTCAAACTTCTGTGCTAGCTCCTTCAGAGAGAGCTTGGCCGCCGTCTCACTCTCAAGCTTAGACAGCTCCCTCAGAATCTTACAGCCTGCCAGAGCACTGAGGACAGACTCCCCTGCCTAGAGAGAGAGAGAGAAAGAGAGAAAGCAAGAGAAAGTGCGAGAGAGAAAGAAAAAGAAGATTGTTTTAACATAAGTAACATGTCAGAGTTCCGGTTCCGGGGGCATGCATTGAAACGCTTGGCTTTCTTGTGGCTTTCTTTTGCAAAAGAACTATGAATTAACGGACTTATTTTCAAATAATTGTCAACACATACAGTATCATCACATTAAGGTGTGGGATGTTCACTGTATTACAAGGAACAATAGCAGGTCTATTTCGCTCTTGCAGCTGGCATATTCTGTCTGTTCACAATTCACCTGTGGTAACATGGTGGCTTTCAAAACCACACAACAAAAAGAGGTGGCCACTACTATCTGAGAGACTGATTATGAGGAAATAACCATCAGCCCTCGAGCGAAGGGGGGGGGGGTGGATAGGGGGGGGGAATTGTTCACAGTGGGGTTATTATCCACATGCAACCAAGGCTCTCCAACATATACTCTCTGATTACAATCTCATTTATGCCTGGCAAGCACCTAATCCTAAAGCAAAAGCGTACACTTTCTAGTCAAACAGGCATAAATCATAGTCATGAATCAATTTCATACTATTATCTACACCTCTGTTTTCTTTAATCAATAAAATAGATATTCAATATATGAGCTAGTCTGACTGCCCGCTTACTCCTGCCAACTTCAAATGTCAGAATCTCCTAAAAGAACCACAAGGGTGAGGGAGGCATGCTTTCTTCTGGTGGGGGCGGGGGGCTAGGCAGGGTGGAAACTGAGGTGGGGAAATCTTTGTATGAATTTCTATGGTTGTTTTTGTTCCTGTAAACATCCCCCCCTTCTAAAAAAGGTGACAAAACTAAATGGAAAATCTGTCACAAAGAAAAAGGGGATAGAGATCCATACATTCTTAACTGACTTAACTCGTCAGATTAAAGTTTAATAAAATCATTCATTAATCAATTACCATCTCCCAGAAGTAGACAGCCATCTCGCTGCGGTTCTGCAGCACAGCCCAGATGAACAGAGAGGCCCAGGGATGGACACAGCGCTGCTCCCTATACAGACAATCCCCCAGTAACAACCTATTGACTTGCTGAGAGAGGGGAGAGAGACAGTACATAAAGACAGATAGGGTGAATACAGCCTGGTTAGCACAGCAATCACAGTTACATTCTATTACCAGTGATAAAGTGGGTTCACCGTAGCAGCGTTGATAATTCAACTATATTGGTGGAGTCTACAGGCCTAGTAAGTAGGCCTAGTCAGTACATATCACTGGACCTTGTCATTGACAACAGATGCATTTGTAATTCATGTGCTCTGGTAGTGCCCTAAACACTCTTGGAATTTGTTTATCTTTTATTTTTTTTATCTAATCAAATGTTTTGCCACATGCACAGAATACAAGGGGTATAAAGTTGACCGTGAAATGCTTATGAGCCCTTCCCGACAACTTCCCAAGCTTTAAAAAAAATGTATACGAATATTTAAAAAATAAGACAAGGAATAAAATACACAAATATGAAGCTATATACTGGGAGTACAAGTACCATATCACTGTGCAGGGGTACGAGGTATGTGTGGTATAAATGTACATGAAGGCAGGGTAAAGGGACTAGGAATCAGGATAGATAATAAGAGTCAATAAGGAACAGAGTAGCAGTAGCATATAATGAGTGTGAAGGTGTGTGTGTGAAAGTGTGTGTGACATCACTATGCGCACAGGTGTGCGGGGAGGGGGGTGTGTTTGTGTGAAAGTGTAGTGTGTGAGTGTATACACAGTATGGCGTAAATCAACAGTGTACAAAACATTATGAACACCTTCCTAATATTCAGTTGCACCCCCTTTGCCCTTAGAACAGTCTCAATTTGTTTGTGCATGGACTACAAAGTGTCAAAATCATTCCACAGGGATGCTGGCCCATGTTGACTCCAATGCTTCCCACAGTTGTGTCACGTTGGCTGGATGTCCATTGGGTGGTGGACCAGTCTTGATACACATGGGAAACTGTTGACTGTTGCGCCTGGCACCTACTACCATACCCTGTTCAAAGGCACTTAAATTTACATTTCCTGTAGTCTACAATCAGCTCTTTGGTCTTGGGACATTGAGGGGGATGCTGTTTTCCTGGCACCACACTGCTAATTCTCTGATGATGGTGTTGGAATTGTGCGTGGCCACACAGTCATGGGGGAACAGGAAGTACAGGAAGGGGCTGAGCACACACCCCTGAGGGGCCCCCATGTTGAGGGTCAGTGTGGCGGAGGTGTTGTTGCCTACCCTTACCACCTGGGGCTAGCCTGTCAGGAAGTCCAGTTGCAGAGGGAGGCGTTCAGTCCCAGGGACCCAAGTTTGGTGATGAGCTTGAAGGGAACTATGGTGTTCAGGTGGAGAAAGCAATGTGAAGTGCAATTGAGATATCATCATCTGCGGATCTTTTGAGGAGGTATGCAAATTAGAGTGGGTCCAGGGTTTCTGGGATGATGGTGTTGACATGTGTCATGACCAGCCTATCAAAGCACTTCATAATTGCAGATGTGAGTGCTACGGGACGATAGGCATTTAGGCAGGTTACCTTGGAGTTCTTGGTAACAGGGACAATGGTGGTCAGCTTGAAACATGTTAGGATTACAGACTGGGACAAAGAGAGATTGAAAATGTCAGTGAAGACACTTGTCAGCTAGTCTGCGCATGCCCTGAGAACCCGTCCTGGTATTCCATCTGGCCCGGCGGCGGTTTAAAAGTTTTACTCTTATCGGCAAACAGAGAGCGAGATCACTATGAATTCCAGTGTGATTTGCAGGCCTAATGTGGCCTGTAATCCGGGAGCTTCAGAACACTGTGTTAGGGTATATAGGCCCTCAAAAGTAAGGCATTATATACAGCATGTAATGTATTGTCAAAAAGAGGTGGTTTATTTTAAAGGATAATAAGGCTGGTAGAACCATTCAAAGATAAAAGGGTTCTTGTTAGAACTTTTCATAGATGGTTCTAGGAAGAACCTTCCCACTGGGCAAAAAGGGGTTGAATCAATGCTGTTTCCACATAATTTCAAGAAAACAAAAAAATTCCAACTGATTGGATTTGCAAAAAGTCATCAAGGTAAGGGAATTTAGTATTTTTGACACCTTACTTCTAACCTAAATACAATGTCATGGTGACATTTGTTCTTGATTTTACATTGAATTCGAGTTAGTTGACAACTCAACCAAATGAAAATCAAAAATAGATATTGAACTGACGTCTGTGCCCAATGGGTTTAGACGAAAAAAGGGGTTCCTGGTAGAACCATTTATTTAATGGTTCTAGATATAACCAAAAAGGGTTTCCATATGGAAACAAGCTGAAGAACCCTATATGGTTCTACTTAGCAACTTTTTTTCTGAGAGTGTATAGGGGATAGAGTGCTATTTGGAACGCAGCTATGGCAGCCATTACCTTCAGTGTTCTCCAGGTGCTGGTGCTCTGGTCCAAACCCAGAGGACCGTAGTAGAAGGGCTGACACACATCTCCCAGGATGTCCCATAGTAGCCGCGACACCTGGAGGGAGAGGCGAGTCACATATAACGGAGAACAAAACACCTAAATTAAAGGAAATGCGCCTCAACTCTACACAGAGTGTTTTTATCAATAAATTCTCAATACATACTGTACCTAGTCATTTCTGTACCATAAAATAAAGTGCAACCCCTCCTCACCTCATACAAGCTGAGCTCTTTGGCAGAGGAGGGTCCTGATATGGGGCTCTTGAGGGGTGTAGGCTCGTCCGGAGAGCAGGGGACAGTGGGAAGGGATCTGGCCAGGCTCTGCCTCTCTGTGAGGTGTCGCTGGAGAAGCGTGAAGGCCAGAGAGCTGTTGGACAGCGAGCGGTACAGACCCTCCAGACGCTGGTAGGTCAGGTAGTCCAGAATGTTGAGGCCGTTCTCGTTGAAGAGACGTACAAACTGGGGCTTGTTGTTGATCAGTGCGTCCGTCATGGAGTCCTCCAGGTCCTCGTACTGCGGGAGGATGGGAGGGCGTTTTTATAAACATATCTCTCTCTGTCTGTCTGTCAAAAGTGAAACAATAACATCCTGCCGAGTGAGAAAATAAAGGAACGCTTCACAAATTGGAAATTGTTCTGATTTCCAACTTCCCTTCACCATCAGCCCACCTTCTCTTTATTGTTCCAACTTCCCTTCCCTTCAACACCAGCCCACCTTCTCTGTATTGTTCCTTATGAAACCTCTCTGAAGCCGTTCCTTATGTTCCTCATGTTATCAGATACAGAGAAGTTGGAAAGGTAAAGTCTTTCTGTCGTTTTGAATAGAATAAATGCCCTGTCAACTGAATAACATAAAATAACATAAATGGAGTTAAACAGTGGGGTCAGAAATGAGGAGCAGCTCACCCTCCATTGGATGTCTCCATTGAAGAGTTCACTGTTAGCGATGTCCACCCTGTTCCAGGCTACTGCAAGCCTCAGCTCCTCTGTGTACTCACTGGCGTCGCTGGACACACGTTTACTGGCTGACAGAAATGACATTGAGTGAGTGAATAGCTTGACCAGGGTCATGTTCAACATATTTGTCAACAGACGGCAAATGCACAACTCACGCACACCTACCTCTGACCAGAGCCTTCAGTAGCACAGTGTCAAAATCATCAGGACTGTCCTGCTCCCCGTGGAACACTGTGATCAGATCTCTGTTCTGATAGATACTCAGAGCCTGGGGAAAGAAAGAAAACAAAGGAGAGATAAAGAGGGGAGAGAGAGAGACAGAGGGGGGAGAGAGACATAGAGAGATAGAAAAACAAAGGAGGAGAGAGAAAGAGGGGAGAGAGAGAGACAGAGGGGGAGAGAGAGACAGAGGGGGAGAGAGAGACAGAGGGGGAGAGAGAGACATAGAGAGATAGAAAAACAAAGGAGAGAGAAAGAGGGGAGAGAGAGACAGAGGGGGAGAGAGAGACAGAGGGGGGAGAGAGAGACATAGAGAGATAGAAAAACAAAGGAGGAGAGAGGAAGAGAAATAAGCAGTATGATGAAGTGCTCACTCACACACACCCCACCTATCCCACACGCACCCTGTCCACAAGCTTCTCCCGGTCTGCCTCGGCAGGGAAGTGCCTCTTGACCCTCTCACGGGTTCTTTCGCGCAGCTCCGCGCTGGGGCTCTCGCTCCCCTCACCCTCTGGCGGGGGAGAGGTGCAGCTCATCGGCACAGCTGACAGGGCATCCAGCAGCTCACAGATAAGGTCTGCCGCTGGACCAGAACCATTCAACACCAGCCAGGGAGTAGCCTTCCTCAGAGAGAGATCCACCCTCTGGGGGAGAGAGACAGATTTTTTTTTAAGGGAGGGAGAGAGTGTTTGGGGGGAGAAGGGAATGTTCCGGACATGGACAGTAAAGTTAAGTGATGATAGTGATGTTGTAATAGCTTACCTTCAGCATGGCAGCTTCCCCTGAGATAAGCATACACAGCACAGGAATCTCTATACTGCCACTATCTGGAAGATAACAGGTACAGGGAAGGGGTGTGGGGAGAAATTTTTAGTCATGAGTCATTGATCCGATGTCATTGTGAATGTCCAGGTGTGCCGGGGTTCGTGGCTTTTACCGTTGGACCAGACAGGCCATGTGATGTGTAATTCCGGCCAGGGTGATACAACAATTGTCACTTTGAATCACCAGCATTGAGAATGACTGCCAGAGCAAGGAAAATGTATCGAGACTACCTAAATCATATAACTGGAACAGCCATCTCAGAAACAGGTGCAAAAAGTCCAATTACTAACAGATGGGTTAATTTAGATATTGTTTTTATGTTTGTGTAATCAACCAATCAATGTACATGCAAAAACACAGGTATTGAAAGAAAAAAATATCTGAAAATCAACCTGCAATAGAGCATGCTGGGAGACACTGTATGACAATAATAGGCATAGTTTTGAGAAAACATACATTTGTAGTTTTACTCAACAAGATTGTTCAAATTCGACTCACTTCGAATTTGTTGATTGAATGTACAATTGTAAGGCAAACAAATTAAATGTTATTGGTCAAATACACGTGTTTAGCAGATGTTATTGTGAGTGTAGTGAAACAGCTACAATAGGATTGTGAGTTTGCTCAACATTTCTACAGCATAGCTGAACCAACATACAGTGTTGCCTACCAAAGGCAAATATGAATGTAATTTTACTCAAACTTTTTCAAATTCAGCTCACTTTGAACAGAGTTTGTTGAGTCAACAAACTTTATTAGCTCAAATTCTTGTCCATTTGAAGTCCACTTAACTCACAGAATAACGCTGTTGGTTGTGTTGGCTTTTTTACAGGAAATCTCCTCTTCTCTTTTGTGACCGATCCATCGGGGAACATATTCAAATTGGGTTGATACAGAGAAGATTACCATGGTCTTCCTGCGCATGCACCAGAATCATGTGCTCTCCCCAATATTTATTGTTTCTGCAGTGATGATTCACCGTCTTCAGACAATGATTGTGTAACTTATTGTCCAAATGTTGAGCAAACACAATCCTATTGCAGCTGGCTGCCTTACAATTGTATGTTGAATCAACATATATATATATATATATATATATATATATATATATATATATATATATATATATATATATATATATATTTATTTTATTTTTATTTTTTATTTTTTTATTTATTTTTTACAGTGTAGCCATGATGTCAACAATAGAAACTCCCATTGGTTGCTCACCAGATGAGTTCAACTTTGGATGAACTGTCAAACATCGTTAGTCTTTCTAACTGAAATATATAAATAACCCAACGAATATAACCAACACAAAAGCGTTACACGAGCATCACTGAGTTTCATAGGCTTTATCATATGACAAAGGACGTTGGGTGTGAAATCTCTTACTGGAACGTACGAGAATTAAATCAAGTTTTATACTTGTAAATAGAATAGGGGCTTTAGATGGCAGATAATGACCACTCCATAGACAGCATAACTTTGGCTCACACTTGCATGCTGAAATCTGTGCACTAGAAACATGATTGTTTTTTTTTTTAAGTCACACTGTGATCTGAACTTAGTACACCTTCATTGGGCAGCTTGAACATGCTGCACTTCACCTGCATGCACATCTGTAATATATTTTATAAACTTTTAGGAGATGGGGGCTAGTCTTACCAGTATGTAGGTATTTATTTGATCTTTATTTAACTAGGCAAGTCAGTTAAGAACAAATTCTTATTTTCAATGATGTCATAGGAACAGTGGGTTAACAGCCTTGTTCAGGGGCAGAACTTGGGGATTTGATCTTGCAACCTTTCGGTTACAAGTCCATCGCTGTAACCACTAGGCTACCTGCCATGTGTGTGGTGTGTGTGGTGTGTACTGTGTACTGTGTCTCACCCCAGATGCCGGTGCGCTGGTGGGAGATGTAGTCTTCCATCATGGACCTGAAGGCCATTTCCCCTCCCCGCCGGCCTACACTCCCATCATCCACCAGCAGGAAGGCCTGGTAGTTATTATCCAGGCAGCACGAGTCACGAGATGCATTCTGGACATAATACCGCGCAGGGAAACTACCCTGAGAGAGGAGGAGGAGGGGGGAGAAGATAGAGACAAAGAGAGGGGAGTGGGGACAAGGGTAGAGAAGGGGATAAGCGAAGGTAAAGCGAGAGGGAAGGGGGAGAGAGATCAAGGAAGAGAAAATAAAGGAGGGAAGAGAGAAAAAGAGAGGTCATTGTGATTACCATCTGTTGTGTATTACAATGTCCTTGTTATTAATTACATTTCCTGTGGTTTTGCTTGGCTGAGTGAGAGGGTGAGAAGAAAAGACGGGAGAGATAAAAGAAAGTGAAGGACATTAATTTATTTGTATACAGTGTCAGTGTACAGTAGTGTGTTCCTGTGCCGCCTTATGTGTGTGTGTCTGTGCATGTTTAATTCAGTATACATTGAACATTGTGTTTGTGTGTGTGTCTATTCGTGTGTGTGTGTGTGTCTATTCGTGTGTGTGTGTGTGTGTGTGTGTGTGTGTGTGTGTGTGTGTGTGTGTGTGTGTGTGTGTGTGTGTGTGTGTGTGTGTGTGTGTGTGTGTGTGTGTGTGTGTGTGTGTGTGTGTGTGTGTGTGTGTGTGTGTGTGTGTGTGTGTGTGTGTGTGTGTGTGTGTCTCTGAGCGTGTACCTTTGTGTTAACTAGCTGCTCTCTGTTGTGCACCAGCCCCCAGGGGGCCACGCCCACAGCAATGACTTTCTTCTGGGAGAGACAGGAAGCCGCAGCAGCATGATCTCGCACTGCCTCCCCAACACAACGACCCACCCCCTCCCTCAGTCCCCCCGTCACTATCCACGCCCCTGGGAGTGAGAAAGAGAAGAGGGAGAAATGCAGGGAGAGAAGGGGGAGGGGAAGAGAGGGAAGTGAGAGAAATGTTCATGAAACAATAGGTGCATACATTACATGTTAAGTAGTATGTAATCACTGCAGGAATTGAACCCACAACCTTGGAATAGCAAGCACCACATGCTTACCAACTAAGCAACAAAGAATCATAGACAATAAACAATATATAGATAAGGAGCAGGAACCTGTTGGTTAAAATCAAATCCAATTTTATTATTCACATGCGCCGAATACAACAGGTCCTTACAGTGAAATGCTTACTTACGAGCCCCTAACCAACAATGCAGTTTTTTTTAAATACGGATAAGAATAAGAAATAAAAGTAACAAGCAATTAAATAAGAAGGGCACTGAAAATATGTGAGATGCATCCATCCTTTAAAAGTCAATTTGTCCATTTAACGGCAGTGAAAGACGACGTCAAATCAATGATTATGTATTGGAATCAGGCCTAGAAAGGGTTGTTTCAAATACTGCATTTGAATGCTCACTTATATGAAACTACTGTTCAGTATATCCTGTTCTTTCTCTGGATCAGCTGTCATCTGACCTACTGGTTTGCCTCTTACCATTGCTGTGTCTGCAAACTTTATTATGCTTCATGGCTGAACTTGCTTATTTCTCCGCCTTGATTTAATTAACCTGGCCCAGGTGGTCATGTGTCCTGTGAATATCTAACCAGTACAGCTAGAGGAAGAGGAAACGCAGAGCTTCAAAATGGTACAGTATATCATACACTGTAGTTGGAGGAAACATGGGAAACTTATGCTGATTTGAAAAGACAATAAACCTGTAAATCCACTTAGGAGACATGTCAGAGAAAAGTCCTTTGAAAGTCTCTTCTTTGTTTATGTCCCTTCAGCATTGTTCACACCTGCATTGTTCAAACCACACTTAGCCCCAACCATGCATGTGAGTCAGCATAGCATTGTCTTCCAGAAACTAGTCTCTCCAGTTCCTACTCCAGTCTCCAGCTAATTTATTACCCACATCTCCAAAAGTGGTCCAGGTGTAATCTGGCATGGCACAAGTGTGTGGGGGGGGGGGTACTCTTTTGTTCTCTATTGCTCCTCTTTTGTTCCTCAAGCATGGGGGAGGCCGATGACAGAGGGCACCATCAGGCCAACTCCTTGAATGGCTTACTCCAGTTTGTACTTTTGTCCAAAAAAACAAACAGATTTAGCTCAAAACATATATTTATTTTTAGCTTACTGTATTTATAAGTGGGATGTTGTTTTTAAAAGTAAAAACAATTGCTGGAGTGCATCTTTAAAAGAAATCAGAAATACTGTTAGAATGTTTTTCAATAGACTGCCATAGGCCAATATAAAAAAGTAAACATTGTCTGTTAATAACTTCTTCTTTTTTCTCACACGGTTGGTGTCACGACAAGTTTCAGATATAAAAATGGGTCACTGGGCCAAAAAAGTTGGGACCATCTGTACTATAGTATTTACTGTACTGTTTTTACAGACTACGACTGTATACTACAGTTTTTACTGTATAGCTTTGGCAGACTCTAACATACTATACTGTATCTATACTGTATGTACTGTGGTGTTTTTGGGGACATAACTGTAGTATTTACAAACATGTTTTTGTTGTATTATCTTTGACATAGTAGGGGGCTTTCTCCTTCAGGAAACCTACTGGACAAATACTACTCTGAACAAAAATAGAAACACAACATACAACAATGTTACAGCTCATATAAGGACAACAGT
The DNA here is from genome assembly GCF_021184085.1 of Oncorhynchus gorbuscha. NCBI lineage: Eukaryota > Metazoa > Chordata > Actinopteri > Salmoniformes > Salmonidae > Oncorhynchus > Oncorhynchus gorbuscha. The sequence continues at coordinate 10,851,448 of NC_060188.1, read as the reverse complement.
TGATTGAAATAAATTCTTTAGGCCTTAATCTATGGATTTCACATGACTGGGAATACAGATATGCATCTGTTGGTCACAGATCAGGTGTGGATCAGAAAACCAGTCAGTATCTGGTGTGACCACCATTTGCCTCATGCAGCACGACATCTCCTTCGTATAGAGTTGATCAGGTTGTTGATTGTGGCCTGTGGAATGTGGTCCTACTCCTCTTCAATGGCTGTGAGAAGTTGCTGGATATTGGAGGGAACACAAGGTCTTACACGTCAATCCAGAGCATCCCAAATGTGCTCAATGGGTGACATGTCTGGTGAGAATGCAGGCCATGGAAGAACTGGGACATTTTCAGCTTCCAGGAATTGGGTACAGATCCTTGCAACATGGTACTGTGCATTATCATGCTAAAACATGAGATGGTGGCGGCGGATGAATGACATGACAATGGGCCTGAGGATCTCCTCACAGTATCTCTGTGCATTACAGTTGACATTGATCAAATGCAATCATGTTCATTGTCCGTAGCTTATGCCTGCCCCTACCATAACCCCACAGCCACCACGGGGCACTCTGTTCACAATGTTGACATCAGCAAACCGCTCGCCCACACGTGCCATACATGCCATCTGCCATCTGCCCAGTACAGTTAAAACCGGAATTCATCCGTGAAGAGCACACTTCACCAGCATGCTAGTGGCCATCGAAGGTAGGCATTTGCCAACTGAAGTCAGTTACAATGCCAAACTTCAGTCAGGTCAAGACCTTGGTGAGGAAGACGAGCATGACGATGAGCTTCTCCGAGACGGTTTCTGACAGTTTATGCAGAAAGTTTTCAGTTGTGGAAACCCACAGTTTCATCAGCTGTCCGGGTGGCTGGTCTCAGACAATCCTGCAGAATCTGCCGTGTTTACACGTGGTCTGTAGTTGGGAGGCTGGTTGGATGTACTGCCATTTTTTTATGTGGGTTTGTAAGGAATTCTGTTTTTGGGCACATTACTTCTCAAAAACACACCACTAATGTTCATACAGTGAGCCTGTAGAAGGGTCTCTGGTCTCAATTACTCTGAGAGGCAGGCCTGTCATGACCAGATTTAGCCTCTCATGGGCCAGGCCCAGAGGGCTATGGTCTATGGGTAAGGTTGATACATTTCTCTTTTTCCCTGGGTCAGGAGATCCGTGCGTAATGGGAGTTTCCAGGGCTCGTTGCAAAGCATAAGAATGATCTCTGCTAGCCAGAGCTTGCCTGGCCATCGAGAGGCTACCGGGATAAGGGATACGCCTCCTTCCCTCACTCTGGCTGGAGTGGGGAGTAGGGCTGTTGTGGTGACTGTATTACCGCCACACCGGCGGTCACAAGTCACGACGGCAGTCAAATTCCACGTGACCGTTTTGTCACGGTAATTAGGCTTCTCCAAGCTTCGATGCCCCTCTGTCCCTCTAATCACTGACATCAATGCAAATGTAATCAAAAATATAATCAAACACTACATGAGAGCCCATGAGACCAAAACTGCCTCCATTAAAAAGAGAATCCCATCAGCTTTCTATAAGATAGGCCGACTATATTTATTTATCAACTTTCCTAATATTAAGCACATTGCTTATCTTTACAACAGGATTATAGCTTAACCTGGCTGGCAACCACATGAAAAGTGTCCTCCATTCGCTATTTAAGTGCAGAGATCACATGTATTTTTTCCCTTGCTTCAATACAGGTGCATAATAATGGACCATTCTGAATCAAATTGAATTTCACACATAGAAACACATCAAAAAAATAAACGTCCCTTTTTCAGGACCCTGTCTTTCAAAGATAATTCGTAAAAATCCAAATAACTTCACAGATCTTCTTTGTAAAGGGTTTAAACACTGTTTTCCCAACTTGTTCAATAAACCATAAACAATTAATGAACATGCACCTGTGGAACGGTCGTTAAGACACCAACAGCTTACAGACGGTAGGCAATTAAGGTCACAGTTATGAAAACTTAGGACACTAAAGAGGCCTTTCTACTGACTCTGAAAACACCAAATAAAGATGCCCAGGGTCCCAGCTCATCTTAGTGAATGTGCCTTAGGCATGGTGCAAGGAGGCATGAGGACTGCAGATGTGGCCAGGGCAATAAATTGCAATGTCCGTACTGTGAGACGCCTAAGACAGTGCTACAGGGAGACAGGACAGACAGCTGACCGTCCTCGCAGTGGAAGACCACGTGTAACAACACCTGCACAGGATCGGTACATTCGAACACCACACCTGGGGGACAGGTACAGGATGGCAACAACAACTGCCCGAGTTACAACAGGAACGCACAATCCCTCCATCAGTGCTCAGACTGTCCGCAATAGGCTGAGCGAGGCTGGAATGAGGGCTTGTAGGCCTGTTGTATTGCAGGTCCTCACCAGACATCACCAGCAACAAGGTCGCCTATGGGCACAATCCAACCGTTGCTGGATCAGACAGGACTGGCAAAAAGTGCTCTTCACTGACGAGTCGCAGTTTTGTCTCATCAGTAGTGATGGTCGGATTCACTTATATCTTATCGTTGAAGGAATGAGCATTACACCGAGGCCTGTACTCTGGAGCGGGATCAATTTGGAGGGTCCGTCATGGTCTGGAGCGGTGTGTCACAGCATCATCGGACTGAGCTTGGTGTCATTGCAGGCAATCTCAACGCTGTGCGTTACAGGGAAGACATCTTCCCTCATGTGGTATCCTTGCTGCAGGCTCATCCTGACACGACCCTCCAGCATGACAATGCCACCAGCCACACTGCTTGTTCTGTGCGTGATTTCCTGCAAGACAGGAATGTCAGTGTTCTGCCATGGCCAGTGAAGAGCCCGGATCTCAATCCCATTGAGTACATCTGGGACCTGTTGGATCGGAGGGTGAGGGCTAGGGCCATTCCCTCCAGAAATGTCCGGGAACTCGCAGGTGCCTTGGTGGAATGGTGGGGTAACATCTCACAGCAAGGACTGGCAAATCTGGTGCAGTCTATGAGGAGGAGATGCACTGCAGTACTTAATGCAGCTGGTGGCCACACCAGACACTGACTGTTACTTTTGATTTTAACCCCCCTTTGTTCAGGGACACATTATTCAATTTCTGTTAGTCACATGTCTGTGGAACTTGTTCAGTTTATGTCTCAGCTGTTGAATCTTGTTATGTTCATACATGTTAAGTTGCTGAAAATAAACACAGTTGACAGTGAGAGGACGTTTCTTTTTTGCTGAGTTTATTATTTAGTATATATAAAGACAAGATTAAATCAAGAATAATCTGATGGGTGACAATATTAGCCAATCACTTGTGAATTCTATATTATCACTTGTGAATGATGACCAGCGTAAGGCAAGAAACCTATATTTTTTAAATCAGAATCACACACCTCATGTAGCTTAGCCCACAGGCCTATAATGTTTTGACAACGTTTGTATCACAACTAAAGTGCCCAAATAACTCCTTAAAATGAAGCACATGAATCCACTTTCCAAGGGGTGTAGAGCCTAACTGGCATACCTAAGCACTGCGTGAGTTTCAAGTTTGTGGAAGATCATTTTCACCATAAAAATGCACCTTTATAATCAAAGCATTACATGCACAATTGCATTTGCAGTCACTTTTGACAATGGTGTTTTTCGCTAACAGAACATTTATGTTTATAGCCTACTGCTGCGTGCGCATTGCTGTGTTTATAATGTGAAGAAATAGCGGAATAGTTTAGCAACATTTTACGCTAAACGTTCTGATCTGTTGCGTCAGACTCATTGCATAAAAAAGTTTTTGTTGATGCTAATGGTTGTATTGACTTGGGATCTATCGCATCCCACAACTGTCCCAGACTATGTTTGGAATATTTATTTCTCACACAGTACCATGGGGGATAGTAGATTGACAGGCTCATGCGTTTCGCTGTTCATTAGGTCTACTCATCTCCTTGGCTGATGAAAATTAAATGTGGACAGTTCTTCCAATATCTTCAATATGCACCTCGGAATTGGATAAGGACACGCCCAGTTATGTCCCCGATGCGTCTGTATTCACTTGTAGCCTATGAGAAAGACCCAATTACATGATGGAGAGCCTCAGGGAGGAGGTCTGCAAAAGGCATAGATTTTTTTAGGGTGCATTATGGCCACACAAAGGGGCTGCCGCGGGGATATTAGGGGCATTATCAAGTGCTTCTCAAATTGTGAATGAGAGAATGACGAAGTGTGTAAAGCCTTCAAATCATCATTAGAGTCGCATCATGCAGCCTTGCAATGTATTAAAAATCTAAACATATAGACCAACATTTGTAGAACAACTAAAGTTACATTAACTCTAAATCAGTGGTTCCCAACCTTTTTCTGTTAATGTACCACAGTGCAATGGTTCCTTGGGACAGGCTTGTGCTAGCAATGACTAAGTGGAGCAGGCACAATGCGCTTACCCTATAAGGGGACATTGGCAGCACTGCTAGAGAGACTTGATACTCTCTCAATCAGTAGACGACAAGAGACATTTGACAGAAGTACCAAAGGTTTAGAAAAATTCTAGTACCATGTTCTATTATAAAAACAGTACAGAAGTTTCGGTATACCTTTCCAGAATGCCGTTGAAGGCAGGAGGTCTCATTGCAAACTGCAGTCTGTAGCCCTTGGTAACTGTGGATAGGATTCAAGGCTTGACTGCACATGCACGCCAGTTTTCTACTCTCTCGGCGAGTAGCCAACAGGGAGGCTGACTCTCGCTCACCAGTGGTGCATTGTATTTTTGCTCTGTTTCCTTGGCAAGATGCCTGGTTGTGACAGGTGTTTTATTGAAAGAGAGTGTAGTGACACTGGGAACTGGTGACAGTGCTTTGAAGCAAATTTGTCTTCCTGCCTCAGCTGAAAACAAACGAGTGGAGGGGACAGCTGTGGCACGGAGGGCACCCGGAGGTAGAGTGATCTCCCTTGGGTGGACCACAGAGTCTGTGCTCCACCCAAGAAGGAACAGTGCAGGGAACCGAATGCCTCGTTGACTGCCCCTCTCTTCCGCAGGGAGCGTACCCATAAGTCTGACACCCCTTCTCCCTGGCAGGAGAACCAGAGGGGTGGGACTTGGATGTGGCTGCAGGGGATGGCCGTTTGCCCCAGTGTCACATGCTGTGTCGCTGGGGGCTTCCCCATTCCCCACCTTGGTTGGTGGAGGGCTAGCCCGGATTGCCACAGTTTCCGGGTCTACAGGGCAGACAAAAGTTAATAAAGGCTTGACTTTCCTTCTTGCGGAGTTTGTACTTCTGCTGCATGGTGGCAACAGAAGGCTCAAACAGTACCTTAGGCACTACTAGAGTTTCAAGGAAGTCTTCTTTGTCCTTGTCGGATAGAACGGACCGGTTGAGAAACAAGGCTCTTTTTCCTACCACAGCAAGATTCATGATGCGGCCACAGCATTGGATGGCGCCTCTAGAGGCACGGAGGCTGAGCTCTGTGATGGCATTGGGGTTGAGGTGGCTGGCCAGTGAAAGCTCAAATACCCAGGTCCTCCAAGTCCTTGACCTCCATGTAGGAAAAATGCCTGGTTTGGACCCTGGAGGTAAGGGGATTGACCCAGGGTTCCGGCAAGTAGGCTGGGACAGCCGGGAGGAGCTGCGGTCACACTTTATTTGCATACTCCGGATTTTCTACAGATGGTCATACTATCAACAAACTGTTGATAAGCAACTGCTTGCTAAGGTTAGGTATAGAATACAGATTAGGGTAAGGGTTAAGTTTAAGGTTAGGATAAGGGCTAAAGTTAGGATTAGAGCTAGGATTAGTTGAAATGTTACTGATAGCCTGTAGAGCCTCTACAGACGGACTATCCAAATAAAGTGCTACCAGAGCTGCTGCCCGGGACAGCACGAGAGGGGAGACGCCTCCCATCGTAAAAGTCCCCCTCTGCGTCTCAGTCCCCCACGGGTTCGGGCCACTCAATGTTAAGTCTGGCCGCTGCCCATTTGCAGACATCGAGCAGTGAATATTTGTCGTCCACTATCAATGCCCGCTAAGGACGAAAGATGATCTGTCGTCTTGCGCCTCATCATCCATCTCCTCTCCTGCATAGAGGGGTCTTATCCCGATGGGGATCATCAAGAAGCATTTAAGGAAAATGTCCATTTTCAGTGTACAAATAATGACATTTATTCAAACAGGTGGCCAAAAATAACTATCTGAAAGCCACGGCCCCAATAAGCCACACCTCCAATCTTTTAATAGGCTGCCACCTCTACAATATAGATTTTAAAAGATTCTAATTGTACCCCTCCCATTACAAAAAGTTTCCAGTTTGAACCGTTACACAGGGGTTCCTCAATAAGCCTTTTTGAACTGGAAAGGTTCCCTCTGTGTGGCAAGTTTTTGAATCCCAAAAGGTTCTTCCAGGCTCCTTTACTTCTAAGAGTGTATGAATTAATTATATTTTAAACAAATAGATGAAACAGAGTGGACGTTGTCCTCAGCTGTGCTCTGACCAGCCTCAATCACAGCACACCATGGTATGTCTGTTTGTGTGTATGTGTGTGTGTGTGTCTGTCTCACCGGTGCTCTGTGCCGCCTTGACCAGCCCCTGTCTCAGCACCTCCCTGACCCAGGGCTTGACCTTCTCGCACCCCCCACTCCCCACAACAGAAACCACCAGGTTGGGGGAGGGCAACCCCCAGTGGGCTGTCATCAGACTGTACACGATCTGAGGTGGGGTGTCGCATGACAGTCGCAAGAACTGACCAATAGGAAGAGAAAAGGAGAAGAGGGTGGGGAAGGGTCAATGAGTATCGCCACACAAGGTTATGATGCTCAAGAGGCTACATAAAGTGCTGCTTGCTAGTTGCTTGTTTTGCCGATATGGTGTAGCTAATCGAAAGTGAAGAGATATCAGTATAGGTGAGAACATTCCGCCCACCATGGTTCCATAGAACGCCAGACAGACGTTCTGCAACATACAGCCCAACCAGACCTGATGTAGATGAGCAAAAGACTGAAATGAACTACATTCACACATTTGTAATTTAGTGTCAATGAATGGCTATGTGACCTATTCATTTCATAACATATAGCATCTTGAGATTAGCAGTAACTCAATCTCTCAGTAGGATCATGTGGTAACATAGCTGAGTCAATTGATAGTTATGAGTTGATGGGCACTAAGCCAACTACCTAATTCATGAATCAGCCAGTCACACACCATGTGTGTGTCCTAATGTTATGTATACCTTAGTAATACCCTGGGCTGATTGATTGAGTGCGGGACACGGATGAATAAACACACCGTCCTCCATGAGATCATCAACAAGTGTGTGTGTGTGTTAGTTTGCCTTTGCATGAGTGTGTGTGTGCTTGCATATGTGCAAGTGTATGCATGCACATGTGTGCATATGTTAGTATGTGCATGCTCTTACATGTGTGCATATGTTGGTATGTGCATGCTCTTACATGTGTGCATATGTTGGTATGTGCATGCTCTTACATGTGTGCATATGTTGGTATGTGCATGCTCTTACATGTGTGTGTTACTTACATGGCTGTGTCTCCTGCCAGCCCCTGACTCGCAGTATAAGGATGAGATTCTCTCGGGAGGTTCCATCAGATGCCTGGACTCTTTGATTGCTCTCGCCATCCGCATAGAACGACGGGTAGATCTTGTCATTTATTATCATGTCTTGTCCCGGTGAATTCCTCTCCGAAGGCGTCGGTGGGGTACTCTGAGGAGTGCTGGGAACTGTCCCACTGGCTGACGATGGCGGCTCCGAAATAGTCTCCCGTAGCATTGGAGCCGTGAGTTTCCCGCATGCCCCCACACTGACACAATGCCCCATTGCTGACAGGGAGAGAGACACACACACACAAACAACACACACACAACATTTGCTTTGCATAGACCAGACACATTTTGCATTGTAACTGTAACTATATTGTGTCAGATAAAGGGACAACTCAGTGACCCAGAGAAAGGCTGTACCTTAAAGAGTCCTCTAGGAATGTGGTGCATACTCGCTTCCTGATGATGTTGGGGATCCAGCTCTGGGAGAGGAAGAGTTGATTAAGAGTAACTATCTCGGCTACAGATGTTGAATTTTATGTGAAACTGGATGTATAGTAGCAATTAGTAAAAAGCCAAGTCATCATACACATTGTATGAAAGTGTGTGTGTGGACTACATGGACATGTTTTTGTGCAAGGGCTGCTAAGGATTAGCATAACACAAAAATCTCCATAAACATCTGTCGGTTTAAGCTGTGTCGCACCTCCGCATCTGTGGTGAAAAGTGACAGTGCTATTGCGGTGTCTGACCATGAGACTTCCTGAAAATCGGTCTGTAGCAACCCCTCTATGGAAAGATGAGACTCTCACAAACACAATGTGCTCTGTTCTACGACCCACATGTGTCTTGGGACTGAAGTCGGTACAGCCGATCTGCCAACTTCTGTCTGTAGCGTCTGAACGGTTTGGGCCACATATACATATATAGGGACTGTTTAGTGCCAAAAACATGGGGTTAAATACATGTTAAAAAAATGTTTCCGGATCTTTCTTATAAATGTATATCTGATCTTTCTTATAAATGTATATCTATCAGATAAGACAGACACTTCAGAATAAACTTCCTTTATATTTTTGGGGGAATATCTGTTGTTCCATGTAGTAAATCTGTTATTCAATGCATGGGCTAATATCAGTAAGGACAAAAATAGATATGTTTTTACCAAGGTTCCTAACCCTGACTGTCATTCTGAATGCAGGTTGATCCGTAAGATTTTCTGGATTTTTGTTTTAGATTCCGTCTCTCACAGTTGAAGTGTACCCATGATAAAAATGACAGACCTCTACATGCTTTGTAAGTAGGAAAACCTGCAAAATCGGCAGTGTATCAAATACTTGTTCTCCCCACTGTATGTCCAATATACCACGGCTCTTAGGCACGACGCAACAAAGAGTGCCTGGATACAGCCTTTAGCTGTGGTATATTGGCAATTCACCACAAACTCCCAAGGTGCCTTTTTGCGATTATAAACCATTTACCAACACAATTAGAACAGTAAACAAGTAATTGTGTGTCAAACCCATGGTATATTGTCTGATATAGCATGGCTTTCAGACAAATTAGCATCAAGGACCCAAACTACCCAGTTTATAACACTGTTCCATTGTCTATAATATGGGTCCACACGTTTCAGTGTTAAATTAAAGGTTGATTAAGTTAGAATTTTGTCCACAAATGTACCCAATTTTCTATGTAAATAGTTTGTGTAAATGCCATAATGCAGTTATTTTGTTTGATACTTCTCTTGTTAGCTGAAATCGTATTTTTCTGAAGTTATTGTAGCTGTCGCGCTAGCTGTTTAGTCCAAACACATTAACAAATCATGGGATTTTATCATAGGAAATGAACACCTGTAATAAAGTAGTCTCTGCTTCCAGGCCTCAGTCGCATTGTTCTCAAGAGTCTGGGGAAGTTCATATTGGAAAGGTAGGTATGAGTGGAACGCTGACTACCAGTGGCTGTTGGCTAATTGGCTGTGAGAAGCACAAATGATCCAGATTAAGATCATTTACGGTGCATTGTTGGCATTCTATATGTTGTTGTTGTTCTAGGTCCCAAGAAACAAACAGATCTTCTGTTGAATCTGACAATTAATCTTAATGGTTGTACAGTCGTCTCAAATAAAAGTGTGAAGGACCTCGGCGCTACTCTGGAACCTGATCTCTATTTTGAAGAACATATCAAGACCATTTCAAGGTCAGCTTTTTTTCCATCTACGTAACATTGCAAAAATCAGAAACTTTCTGTCCAAAAATGATGCAGAAAAATGAATCCATGCTTTTGTCACTTCTAGGTTAAACTACTGCAATGCTCTACTTTCCGGCTACCAGGATAAAGCACTAAATAAACTTCAGTTAGTGCTAAATACGGCTGCTACAATCCTGACTAGAACCAAAAAAAATTGATCATATTACTCCAGTGCTAGCCTCCCTACACTGGCTTCCTGTCAAAGCAAGGGCTGATTTCAAGGTTTTACTGCTAACCTACAAAGCATTACATGGGCTTGCTCCTACCTATCTCTCTGATTTGGTCCTGCCGTACATACCTACACGACGCTACGGTCACAAGACGCAGGCCTCCTAATTGTCCCTAGAATTTCTAAGCAAACAGCTGGAGGCAGGGCTTTCTCCTATAGAGCTCCATTTTTATGGAATGGTCTGCCTACCCATGTCAGAGACGCAAACTCGGTCTTAACCTTTAAGTCTTTACTGAAGACTCATCTCTTCAGTGGGTCATATGATTGAGTGTAGTCTGGCCCAGGAGTGGGAAGGTGAACGGAAAGGCTCTGGAGCAACGAACCACCCTTGCTGTCTCTGCCTGGCCGGTTCCCCTCTTTCCTCTGGGATTCTCTGCCTCTAACCCTATTACAGGGGCTGAGTCACTGGCTTACTGGGGCTCTCTCATGCCGTCCCTGGAAGGGGTGCGTCACCTGAGTGGGTCGATTCACTGATGTGGTCATCCTGTCTGGGTTGGTGCCCCCCCTTGGGTTGTGCCATGGCGGAGATCTTTGTGGGCTATACTCAGCCTTGTCTCAGGCTGGTAAATTGGTGGTTGAAGATATCCCTCTAGTGGTGTGGGGGCTGTGCTTTGGTAAAGTGGGTGGGGTTATATCCTTCCTGTTTGGCCCTGTCCTCGGATGGGGCCACAGTGTCTCCTGACCCCTCCTGTTTCAGCCTCCAGTATTTATGCTGCAGTAGTTTATGTGTCGGGGGGCTAGGGTCAGTTTGTTATATCTGGAGTACTTCTCCTGTCCTATTCGGTGTCCTGTGTGAATATAAGTGTGCGTTATCTAATTCTCTCCTTCTCTCTAATTCTCTCTTTCTCTCGGAGGACCTGAGCCCTAGGACCATGCCCCAGGACTACCTGACATGATGACTCCTTGCTGTCCCCAGTCCACCTGGCCATGCTTCTGCTCCAGTTTCAACTGTTCTGCCTTATTATTATTCGACGATGCTGGTCATTTATGAACATTTGAACATCTTGGCCATGTTCTGTTATAATCTCCACCCGGCACAGCCAGAAGAGGACTGGCCACCCCACATAGCCTGGTTCCTCCCTAGGTTTCTTCCTAGGTTTTGGCCTTTCTAGGGAGTTTTTCCTAGCAACCGTGTTTCTACACCTGCATTGCTTGCTGTTTGGGGTTTTAGGCTGGGTTTCTGTACAGCACTTTGAGATATCAGCTGATGTACGAAGGGCTATATAAATACATTTGATTTGATTTAATATCGTTTTGAATAAATTTTGTATATCATTTGGTTGAAAATGACACAACCCAAAGTGGGCACATGTGAAAATGATTGGCTTTCGGAGTCAACTCTCCACTTTCGTTCATAGCCATGGGAATTAGGGGTTCTGAGGGTGCAGCAACACCCCCTGAAATTCTGAAGAAAAAAATTACAACAATACAGTAGTGCATTGGGCCTCCACAAATTTCTTGTTAACAAACTATAGTTTTGGCAAGTCCGTTATGACATCTACTTTTGTGCATGACAACTAATTTTTCCAACAATTGTTTACAGACATATTATTTAACTTGTAATTCACTGTATCACAATTCCTGTGGGTCAGAAGTTTACATACACTAAGTTGAGTTCCAGATAATGATGTCATGGCCTTAGAATCTTCTGATAGGCTAATTGACATAATTTGAGTCAATTGGAGGTGTACCTGTGAATGTTTTTCAAGGCCTACCTTCACACTCAGTGCCTCTTTGCTTGACATCATGGGAAAAATCGAAAGAAATCAGCCAAGACCTCAGAAAAAAATTGTAGACCTCCACGAATCTGGTTCATCCATGGGAGCAATTTCCAAACACCTGAAGGTACCACGCTCATCTGTACAAACAATAGTTAGCAAGTATAAACTCCATGGGACCACACAGCCGTCATACCGCATGGGGACAAGGATCATAATTTTTGGAGAAATATAATCTGGTCTGATGAGACAAAAATAGAACTGTTTGGTCATAATGACCATCATTATGTTTGGAGGAAAATGGGGGAGGCTTGCAAGCCGAAGAACATCATCCCAATCGTGAAGCATGGGGGTGGCAGCATCATGTTGTGGGGGGTGCTTTGCTGCAGGAGAGACTGGTGCACTTCACAAAATAGATGGCATCATGAGAGAGGGAAATTTTGTATATATTGAAGTAACATCTCAAGAAATCAGTCAGGAAGTTAAATCTTGGTCGCAAATAAGTCTTCCAAATGGACCCCAAGCAAGCTTCCAAATTTATGGCAAAATCGCCTAAGGCCAACAAAGTCAAGGTATTGGAGTGGCCTATCACAAAGCCCTGACCTCAAACCTATAGAAAATATGTTGGCAGAACTGAAAAAGTGTGTGAAAGCAAGGAGGTCTACAAACCTGACTCAGTTACACCAGTTCTGTCAGGAAGAATGGGCCAAAATTCACCCAACTTATTGTGTGAAGCTTGTGGAAGGCTACCCAAAACATTTGACCCAAGTTAAACAATTTAAAGGCAATGCTACCAAATAACAATTGAGTGTATGTAAACTTCTGACCCACTGGGACTGTGATGAAAGAAATAAAAGCTGAAATAAATCACTCTACTATTATTCTGACATTTCACATTCTTAAAATAAAGTGGTGATCCTAACTGACCTAAGACAGGGAATGTAACACTGGGATTAAATGTCAGGAAATGTGAAAACCTGAGTTTAAATGTATTTGGATAAGGTGTATGTAAACTTCCGACTTCAACTGTACATTCTGTAGCTACCTCAGTTACCTTGTACCCCTGCACATCGACTCAGTACTGGTACTTCTTGTATATAGCCACGTTATTGTTATTCTTTATTCACTGTGTATTTATTCCTTGTGTCATTATTTCTATTTGCATTGTTGGAAAACGACCTGTAAGTAAGCATTTCAATGTTGTTTATGAAGCATGTGTCAAATAAACTTTGATTTGATTTGTTGGGAAACAGCTTGGCTACACTCCACCTTCTTTTAACCTCTTACTGACAAGACGTTCCACAGGCTTTAAGAGGAGGGGAAAGCGTGGTAGGGACTAATAATAAAAAGGTACTATCTTGTCCCCTAAGGTGCACCATTGAATGTTTTGAGGTCACACTGCTTGGTCATAATTATGTAGGGGAGAGTTGGGTAAGTTGAGACATTTTTTACATTCAGCATCACTATTTCAAGAGAAATATAGTATTCTTTCTAACAAAGACACTGTAACTACATTCATTTTCGGATGTTGTTTTTCCCTGGAAATAATCACAATACATGTAAACATAACAGTTTTGAAAACATAGCTTGTCAAACGTAGTCTCTTGAAAAAAATGACCCCGGTTATGGGGTAAGTTGAGCATAAAGGAAAGGGTAAGTTGAGCCACCTTGGGTTAAGTGGGTGATGGTGTTCTGTGACAGTGGGTGATGGTGTTCTGTGACAGTGGGTGATGGTGCTGGTCGGTCAAAGTTTAATTAATGGATTGGTGGTGTGATATATTGTGTATCTTAAATGTATGCCTACATTTATATATTAGATCTCTGTTCAATATCACGTATCCTTCCATTTCTTGAGCAGTTGTCTGGGACAGGGATGTTGTTTTGATGTGCCGATTTGTAGGCAAGTTCACTCCATAAAACTGGTTTGCGAGATTGACATGTTTATCAAGCTCAGACTCCATGTCATCAGATAAGACCTTGTGTGCCTCTGCTACTCTATCATAGCTCTCTTTCACACAGGTACGTGGTCCTTTTATTTTTTTGTCAATGTACCATTCAGTCTATTTTCTCCATCTCTTGCTGCTGCTGAATGGACTTCTTCCCTTCTCTCAATTCCTTGGGGGGGCTAAACGTGCTGGTTTTACATTTGTATACACTGGGTATGACGATGTCTGCTCTTTAAGAATAGTTTAAATGCATGATACATTGCATAAAACTGACAAAATGCTTAACTTACGCCAAGGCAAACATATTGACTATATTAGCCCAAACATGATACACTTTCATGATAGGTTTAGGATCTCACATTGTAGTTTATAAACCCCTGCTGATGTACTTTTTTTTAAATGTACTTAGGTTTAGATACAAGCATCATTAAACCTATAACACAATATATTAATTTAACTATGAAAACCTGTTTTTTGGACCCAACTTGCTCACCACTTTTCCCATGTTGTTTCTTCCCTCACATACTCCATGGAAGGATTTCATAGTTGGTGTATGGACGGTTTGCCAGAAACAAGAGGTGGCTCAACTAACTATTTGGGTCAACTTAGCCCACTCTCTCCTACCTATAACTAATGGTACAGTGGGCATACTTTACAGGGTACCACTACAGTGACAAGCATTTGTACCCCTTTAAGTACAACGTGCAACCTTTTTTTCTGAGACTGTGGGATACTGTAAGTGTTAAGTAAACAAACTGTAGACTAATCCAACTGGTAGAACCTGACTAGCAATAGCTGCTGAAAGCGGATTGGCATTCAATTCAGAACTCATATCCCATTGACCCACACCCTAGTACCTGTCATAGCATGCTCAGTGCATATAGAAGTTATACTGTACTGGAAGTGCATTAAGATGGCTAGTCTCTCTCTGAAACTTTCAGATCTTGTTATGATGAGAAATCAGGCCTGGGCTAGAAAAACGGACCCTCTAGCTGATTGGCAGCTTTTCATGCAATTGAGAACGAGATGTACTACCTCAATCAAGAAAGCTAAATCTTGCTGCTTCCTAAGTTCTATCTCCGACTCTACTGGTGATCTGTTAAAATTTGGGAAAACAGTAAATGCACTGAAGCGTGGAAATTCCTCTACTTCCCTTCTTAAGCAAGTTCTGTCAAACTCTAGCATCATAACTGAGATAAACAAGAATTGATGTTTTTAATCAGTTCCGTCAACTTCTAGTTAATCTTTGCTTTCATCACAACAGCTTTGGACTTGTGATGTGCTAGACACCTTGTGCAAGATTGATGTAAAAAATAAATAAAACCCACAGCGGCTGATTTACTTGATCCTTTCTTGCTGCAGCTTTCTGCTGATCTGATTGCAGAATCTTTAACACTCCATTTTAACCTAACAATTATTTCTGGTATCATCCCCAGGATCTGGATTATCACCCCATTTCAAATTATCTTGCCTAGCAGCAAAAATTATAGAATCCTTTGTAAATATTCAACTTAAATCCCTTTTAACTACGAAATAAAGTACCTTCGGAAAGTATCAGACTCCTTGACTTTTTCCACATTGTTACGTTAGCCTTATCCTTATCCTATTTATTTAAAAAACAAATACCTTATTTACATCAGTATTCAGACCCTTTGCTATGACACTAAATTCAGCTCAGGTGCATCCTGTTTCCATTGATCATCCTTGAGATGTTTCTACAACTTGATTGGACACGACTTGGAAAGACACACACCTATCTATATAAGGTCCCACATTTGACAGTGCATGTCAGAGCAAAGAACAAGCCATGAGGTCGAAGGAATTGTCTGTAGAGCATCGAGATAGGATTGTGTCGTGGCACAGATCTGGGGAAAGTTACCAATAAAATTCTGCAGCATTGAAGATCCCCAAGACCACAGTGGCCTCCATCTTTCTTAAATAGAAGAAGTTAAGAACCACCAAGACTCTTCCTAGAGCTGAAAGTACAAGAGAGATCCTTGATGAAAACCTTCTCCAGAGCACTCAGGACCTAAAACTGGGGTGAAGGTTCACCTTCCAACAGGACGATGACCCTAAGCACACAGCCAAGACAATGCAAGAGTGGCTTCGGGACAAGTCTCTGAACGTCCTTGATTGGCCCAGCCAGAGCCCGGACTTGAACTCGAACGAACATCTCTGGAGAGATCTGAAAATAGCTGTGCAGCGATGCTCCCCATCCAACCTGACAGAGCTTGAGAGGATCTGCGATGCTCCCCAAATACAGTTGTGCCAAGCTTGTAGCGTCATACCCAAGAAGACTCGATGCTGTAATCGCTGCCAAAGGTGCTTCAACAAATGACTGAGTAAAGGGTCTGAATACTTATGTCAATTTGATATCTGTTTTTAATTTCTAATAAAATTAGCAAACATTTCTAAAAACCTGTTTTGGCTTTGTCATTATTGCGTGTGTAGATTGAGGGAAAAAAAACATCTTAATCAATTTTAGAATAAGGCTACAACATAACAAAATGTAGAAAAAGTCAAGGAGTCTGAATACTTTCAGAAAGCACTGTATATTCTAAAATGTACGCCAGTCAGGTTTCAGACCAGGTCATAGCACTATCTTCACTACCTCTAGGTTTTAAATGATGTTCTTAATGGTTTGGATAATAAGAAACACTGTGTCCGTGTTTATTGACCTGTCTAATGATGGCTTCAACACTGTGGCTCACTCATTACTTATTCAGAGGCTTTCATCAATTGGACTTGACCAGTAGCTGGTTTGAAAATCATTTAAAAGGACAGAATACAGAGTATATTTACTGATGGAGTTCAATCAGGTTGTTTAGACATAACAAAGGGTGTCCACAGTATCCTTGGTCCGAATCTTTTCAAAAAACAAAAACAAAAAAAACAATTGTATGCATATTGACACTGTGGTATATTCTATTGCCACCAAGGCTCTGTCAGAGCTTCAATCTGCCTTTATCGCCCTGGAGAACGCCCTGGTTGAACTGAAGTTCATTCTTAAAATAATGCAGGTAAAACCATGTATATGTTATTTTCCAAATTAAAAAATGTATCTGATGATTTATGTATATGTTTTGGATGGAGACCTCATTGTGTCCCCACTTATGAATGTCTGCCACTGTATTGAAGCAATTGGATGCAGTTTATCAAAGTGCATTGCATTTTATTAAGGGGGATGTGTACTGAACCTATCACTGCATTTTGTATCAGAAAGTAGGCTGACCCTCCTTGAAGTCTCAGAGCGAAGCATTGTGCTCTTTTTGTCTATAAAGCCCTCTTGCATATGCTTACGCCATACCTTACCTCATTGTTAACTTTCAGACTTATAAAAGTTACCAAACCCGGACTCAGGAATGGCTAAACTTTGAGATTCCTTCAATACCCTTCCAGACTCACATTAAGCATCTCCAATCCAAAAATTAAATCTAGAATTGGCTTCTTATTTTGCAACGAAGCAAACATACCCTCGTAAAACTGACTATCCTACCGATCCTTGACTTCAGCAATGTCATTTACAAAATAGCCTCCAACACTCTACTCAGCAAACTGGATGTAGTCTATCACAGTGCCGTCTGTTTTGTCACCAAAGCCCCATATACTACCCACCACTGCAACCTGTTTGCTCTCGTTGGCTGGCCCTCGCTTCATATTCGTCACCAAACCCACTGGCTCCAGGTCATCTATAAGTCTTTGCTAGGTAAAGCCCGCCTTATCTCAGTTCACTGGTCACCATAGCAGCACCCACCTGTAGCACACGCTCCAGCAGGTATATTTTTTACTGGTTACCCCCAAAGCCAATTCCCCCTTTGGCCGCCTTTCCTTCCAGTTCTCTGGTGCCAATGACTGGAACAAATTGCAAAAATCACTGAAGCTGGAAACTAATATCTCCCTCACTTACTTCAAACATTTTTTATATATTTATTTTATTTCACCTTTATTTTACCAGGTAAACTAGTTGGGAATATGTTCTCATTTACAACTATGACCTGGCCAAGATAAAGCAAAGCAGTGCGACACGAACAACAGAGTTACACTTGGAATAAACAAGCGTACAGTCAATAACACAATAGAAAGAAATAAAGTCTATATACAGTGTGTGCAAATGGCGTGAGGAGGTAGGCAATAAATAGGCCATAGTAGCGATGTAATTACAATTTAGCAGATTAATACTGGAATGATAAATGAGCAGATGATGTGCAAATAGAGATACTGGTGTGCAAAATAGCAGAAAGTAAATAAAAACAATATAGGGATGAGGTAGGTAGATTGGGTGGGTGGGCTATTTACAGATGGGCAATCATCTGTCAGGGCAGCTTACAGATCATTGCACCTGTACATAGACCATCTGTAAATAGCCCACCCAACTACCTCATCCCCAAATTGTTTTTTTGTACCCCAGTATCTCTACTTGCACATTCATCTTCTGCACATCTATCACTCCAGTGTTTAGTTGCTAAATTGTCATTATTTCACCACTACGGCCTATTTATTGCCTTACCTCCCTTATCTTACTTCATTTGCACACACTGTATATAGACGTTTCTATTGTGTTATTGACTGTACGCTTGTTTATTCCATGTGTAACTCGGTGTTGTTGTTTGTGTCGCACTGCTTTATCTTGGCCAGGTCGCAGTTGTAAATGAGAACTTGTTCTCAACTGGCCTACCTGGTTAAATAAAGGTGAAATAAAAATACATTTTTTTTAAATCCACCGATTTAGGTTAATCTGCTTTTTGTATTTTTGCGCCTCTCATGTGGAATGATCTCCAAACATCCTTAAAGTTGGTCCTTCTAGGGCAATTCAGGCAGATGTTAGAGGGCATTTTTACTGAAGAATGTGTTTGTTTCATGATTGTATTTAGGTTTTCGTGTTTTGTGTTTGCTTTTCCATGATATGTACAGTATAGGAAAATGAGTGGAGAAGATTAAAGGTATCACTAGACAAGAGAAATACCTTCCTCTCTCAATAGGCAGGTTTCCAATGACCCAGGTATATTCAACAAAAACACTGTCACAAAAATAACTTGTGGCACGTGTAATGGAAAGAGCAACTAAATAGGAGAAAGGTTCTAAAAGATCCATGTTTCTGTTTGACAGGAACTTTCTTTGATGGAAAAGTGTTCCTCTCATAAATAATGAATTATATAACACACTTATGTTTAAAATGCTCCTAAAAGTGCAGTAAATGTGTATAGACAAAACAAGCTGCTCAGTTACTACTCTGCCAGCAGGAGCTCCGGGTGCCCAGTCTGTGCGCCCAGCAGTGGTGGTTCTAGACTATTTCAACTGGGGGGGCCAAACTGGGGCCA
Source organism: Oncorhynchus gorbuscha (assembly GCF_021184085.1). Taxonomy (NCBI): domain Eukaryota; kingdom Metazoa; phylum Chordata; class Actinopteri; order Salmoniformes; family Salmonidae; genus Oncorhynchus; species Oncorhynchus gorbuscha. The sequence goes on along the minus strand of NC_060188.1, from coordinate 10,832,453 downwards.
GTTGTACTGTTACAGGGGCAAGTTACATTAGAAGTTATTGTTGTCATGTCGTTTTCTTCACTGCATTGCAGGCATTAGCAGGCAAAATACCATGTTCCGTGTTGCCGCTGTCTAATAACAGATGTACAGAAAGAACTAATTCAAATGTTAGTTATGTAATTTTTTTAATTGCATACTCCACATCTAGGGGGGCCACAAGGGGGTCCAAAATTGTTGTCACAGGGGCACTGCTAGTGGCGCCCAGTGCTTGGATTGTTTTGTCAGCCATTTGCTATGAGGGGGGACTGCAAAGTAAATGGACATCCTGGGGTGCTGAAATGTGCGCTCAGTTCTTCTGGAACTGGCCTATCAGGTAGTCAACTGTTGGCGCTAAAGAGCAAATTGTACTTGAATTTTTATTTTAAATCATAAAAAGTAATTTGGTGCCTGCTGGATGGAATCTGGGACTTGATAAACTGGACAGCCACATCCAACAGTCGAATAACAGTCAGAGGGATACACTAGCTAGAATCTTCTCACGGACCAGGTAAGACAAAAATGCATGGCTCTGTGAATTCCCAATTCGCAACACCGTATTTTCTTTCGGATGCTAGGTAGTGGACAGGGTGTGTTAACTAAATCATTGGAATTGACATGTGAAAAATGGAAATGTAGCCTATTTTAGGTGTTTTTTTAGTTCTCCTTGAAATGGTCAAATAACTTAAGAATAGATTGTTAACTTTATTTCTAATTTGGCACACAGAAACTAGAGGACATAGTAACTTAGTCCAAAATAATGGCACCGATTGGCCTACAGGGGTCGCTGTTGTAAGCAGTCTCACGAACCCTCATATCTGTTGCCCCGTTTGACCTAGAGACTATAAACTTTGTATGTAGGCTGTTTCCGCATGTTGAATACATTTGCCACAAGGACCCATAAGGTCCGTCAGGATAAACTTTCCTCCATCTTGGAAATTTTTGAAAACGTATTCTCATGAACCAAATAATATCAAAGTTGACAGTTTGATAAAAGCTAAAAGGGATTGGTAAAATCTATCAGTCCCAAGACCCAAGCAAAGAAAATATCATTCTGACCTTCATTTACCTGCATATCCAGACCTTATATTTTGCCTCACAATGAACTGAACTGTTTTAAAATGGTATTTTCAGGACAACCAGGACTACACATAGAACACAAAACAATTTGACAAACAGTTGCAATCATGAGTTTTACTGACAAATGTATATAAAAAAATTGTCCGCCAACACAAAAACCTGGTAAAAATGAATTTATTTGAATGCTATCGTACAGAAATTGTTTCTTCAGTTAGAAATTAATATCCAACTAGTTAGTGACAACTGTGTGGAGTTTGTGACAGCAACTATGTGAGCTTATTAATGTATTATAGACACTATGTCCCGGGATGTCCTATGATATTCTATGTCGAAGAACCCCTTACCTTCTAACAACTATTGTGTAGCTTGTGAGCGTCATAGAGCAAAACATGTTACACGTGTTCATGAGAGTCTCAGCTTTTTCATAGATGGCTACAAACTATTAAAAGATCAAACCATTCTTAATCTACAGGCGTTTTTGTACATTTAAAAAAAAAGACCAGCTCAGGGCCCCTTCTGGGTCCGCCTTTGTCTCTCAAAAACTGCTCTAGCTCAACCCCTTTAAATAACACATAATGGTTGTTACCAACTGATGTATAATAAATAGACAAATTCAAAAATGGTACAACCCAGAAGTATGTAGCTTAAACACGTAATGTTTAAAAGGGGTTAGAAGCCCTAAATCACGCCGGCCTTAAGAGATGGCTGAGTTACCGATAAATCACGCGGCCTTAAGAGATGGCTGAGTTACCGATAAATCACGCCGCCTTAAGAGATGGCTGAGTTACCGATAAATCACGCCGCCTTAAGAGATGGCTGAGTTACCAATAAATCAGGAAGTCCGATTTTACGGGTCCATTTACATCCTTTGTAAATCCACTCCAATGACCTGTCAACTTGAAACATTTTAGGGCCATCAAAAACATGACCATGTATAGCATATGTTTGGCATTGATATCATTAAAAACATGACCATGTATAGCATATGTTTAGCATTGATATCATTAAAAACATGACCATGTATAGCATATGTTTGGCATTGATATCATTAAAAACATGACCATGTATAGCATATGTTTGGCATTGATATCATTAAAAACATGACCATGTATAGCATATGTTTGGCATTGATATCATTAAAAACATGACCATGTATAGCATATGTTTGGCATTGATATCATTAAAAACATGACCATGTATAGCATATGTTTGGCATTGATATCATTAAAAACATGACCATGTATAGCATATGTTTAGCATTGATATCATTAAAAACATGACCATGTATAGCATATGTTTGGCATTGATATCATTAAAAACATGACCATGTATAGCATATGTTTGGCATTGATATCATTAAAAACATGACCATGTATAGCATATGTTTGGCATTGATATCATTAAAAACATGACCATGTATAGCATATGTTTGGCATTGATATCATCACGTCCTCTGTAGCATATTAAACTGCATGCTTTTCTGAGTTGTAGTGGGAGGACCACATATCATATCATCATGTCTCCTGAGAAGTTACTGGCTACTGGCATTGATGAATGTAAAGCTACTGGCATTGATGAATGTAAAGCTACAGGGAATGATGAATGTAAAGCTACTGGCATTGATGAATGTAAAGCTACTGGCATTGATGAATGTAAAGCTACAGGGAATGATGAATGTAAAGCTACTGGCATTGATGAATGTAAAGCTACTGGCATTGATGAATGTAAGGTTACAGGGAATGATGAATGTAAAGCTACTGGTATTGATGAATGTAAAGCTACTGGCATTGATGAATGAGGTTGAATGATGAATGTAAAGCTACTGGTATTGATGAATGTAAAGCTACTGGTATTGATGAATGTAAAGATACTGGTATTGATGAATGTAAAGCTACTGGTATTGATGAATGTAAAGCTACTGGTATTGATGAATGTAAAGCTACTGGTATTGATGAATGTACAGCTACTGGTATTGATGAATGTAAAGCTACTGGTATTGATGAATGTAAAGCTACTGGCATTGATGAATGTAAAGCTACTGGCATTGATGAATGTAAAGTTACAGGGAATGATGAATGTAAAGCTACTGGTATTAATGAATGTAAAGCTACTGGTATTGATGAATGTAAAGATACTGGTATTGATGAATGTAAAGCTACTGGCATTGATGAATGTAAAGTTACAGGGAATGATGAATGTAAAGCTACTGGTATTAATGAATGTAAAGCTACTGGTATTGATGAATGTAAAGATACTGGTATTGATGAATGTAGGCTATATCAAGATTAGGGTACAACAGGCTAGGTGGAACTGTAAGACTAGATTAAGTTACAAGTTTACCGGTTCTGTAAGCACTTTAGCCTGCAGAATTTCAGCAACAGAAAAGAGAGCAATTGGTTAAATTAAGAAATACCACGAAATGGAGAGGAATGACATAGAGGCTAGAGCAATTTTACATCTAAATGGATTTTTCTTTTGCGATAAACGTTATTTATTCTATAATAAAAGTCAGTTAATACTATACTTTCTGCATTCAGTGAAATATTGAACACAGAAACAGAAAACAGTAGGCTACCATTCACACCTGATTTTGGCTTGCCAAAACCCAAAGAAACAAAATAACACCTTATGGCACAACGGGGACTGAAGAGAGACATTTATATGCATTTTGCATTTGTATTAAATAGCCTATGTGATATGTGTTTGGGATACAACTGTGATATGTGGTTGTCTCGCCTAGCTATCTTAAGAAGAATGCACTAGCTGTTGGTCGCTCTGGATGGGAGCGTCTGCTGAATGACGAAATTAGAAATGTACACTACATGACCAAAAGTATGTGGACACCTGCGCCTCAAAAGTCTCATTCCAAAGTCATGTGCATCAATATGGAGTTGGCCCCCCCTTTGCTGCTATAACAGCCTCCACTCTTCTAGGAAGGCTTTCCACTAGAAGCTGGAACATTGCTGCGGGGACTTAATTTCATTCAGCCACGAGAGCCAGGTCGGGCACTGATGTTGGGCGATTCGGCCTGGCTCGCAGTCAGCGTTCCAACTCATCCCAATGGTGTTCAATGGGATTGAGATCAGGGCTCTGTGCAGGCCAGTCAAGTTCTTCTACAGCCTCCCGAGTGGCGCAGTGGTCCAAGGCTGTGCCACTAGACATCCTGGTTTGAGTCCAGGCTCTGCCGCAGCAGGCCGCGACCGGGAAACCCATGGGGTGGTGCACATTTGGCCCAACGTCGTCCATAAGGGGAGGGTTTGGCCTGCAGGGTTGTCCTTGTCCCATCACGCTCTAGAGACTCCTGTGGTGGGCCGGGTGCATGCACGCTGACACGGTCGCCAAGTGTACGTGTTTCCTCTGACACATTGGTGTGGCTGGCTTCTGGGTTAAGCATTGTGTCAAGAAGCAGTGCGGCTTGGTTGGGTTTCGGAGGACGCACGGCTCTCGACCTTCACACTCCTTAATCCGTACGGGAGTTGCAGCAATGAGACAAGACTAACTACCAATTGGATACCACAAAATTGGGGGAGAATTAAATAAATACAAGTTTTTCCACACCAATCTCAACAAACCATTTCTGTATGGATCTTGCTTTGTGCACAGGGCATTGTCATGCTGAAACAGGAAAGGGCTTTCCCCAAACTGTACTATAGAATATCAATGTATGCTGTAAGATTTCCCTTCACTGGAACTAAGGGGCCTCGCAAGAACCATGAAAAAAAGCCCCAGATCATTATTCCTCCTCCACCAAAGTTTACAGTTGGCAGTATGCAGTCGGGCAGGTAGCGTTCTCTTGGCATCCGCCAAAACACGTTTCCAGAGTCCAATGGCGGCAAGCTTTACATTGTGCATGGGGCATAGTTAGGCTTGTGTGTGGCTGCTAGGCCATGGAAAGCAATTTCATGAAGCTCCCCACAAAACAGTTATTGTGCTGATTTGGCTTCCAGAGGCCGTTTGGAACTCGGTAGTGAGTGTTGCAGCCAAGAACAGACCATTTTTATGCTCTTCAGCACTCGGCGATCCCATTCTGTGAGCTTTTTTATTTATTATTATTTGTTTTTTTACTTACATTTAACTAGGCAAGTCAGTTAAGTACAAATTCTAATTCACAATGATGGCCTACCAAAAGGCCTCCTGAGGGGACGGGGCCTGGGATAAAAATAAAATTAAAATAAGTGCAATATAAATATAGGACAAAACACACACACGAATGCACCAATTTGTAAGTCGCTCTGGATAAGAGCGTCTGCTAAATGACTTAAATGTAAATGTAAATGTACAACAAGAGAGACAACACAACACTAAGTAAAGAGAAACCTAAGACAACAACGTAGCAAGGCAGCAACACATGACAACACAACATGGTACAAACATTATTGGGCTTGTGTGGCCTACCACTTCGTAGCTGAGCAGTTATTACCCCTAGACATGTCCACTTCACAATAACAGCAATTACATTTAAGCTGGGCAGCTCTGGCAGGGCAGAAATTTTATGAACTGACTAGGAAAGGTGCAGCATTGAAAGTCACTGAGCTCTTCAGTAAAGCCATTCTACTTCCAATGTTGCATGGCTGTGTGCTCGATTTTAGACACCTGGCTGAAATAGCCGAATCCACTCATTTGAAGAGGTGTCCACATATGGTTGTATATATACAGTGTATATTTATGTATATTTTGTATTTTATATGTTGTTTTGTTCACTTTTTGGACCCCAGGTAGAGTACCGCTGCCTCAAAAGCAGCTAATTGGGGATAAAATAATGCTAAAAAGACACGGCCTATTTAATGAAATTGCGTGACACGTGTTTAGAATATTAAAAACCAAACCTGATCTTTGTCGGATTTTCTTCTTCCAGTTCTTCCTTCGCCTCCTTCATGCTCTTTATCCGTCATTACGCACTCTTGCCCCCTCCCTCCCGCCTCTTCTCCGGTCATGTCTAGATGGATTACAGTTTTTGTCAAATTGACGTCAAAAGTAGTTTTTGGTGCATTTTAGCTAAACCTAACCCTTCTCCTAAATGCTATGAAAAGTCCGTTTTTACAAAAGCCGTATCCCTCCTAGACAAAACCCTCTTCTCTGGCAAGGGGCTAAAACAAATCTCGAATAGGTCCGACGTCAGGACAATAACAGTTCAAATCTAATTTTTTAATTTGAAGTTGACTGCTGGAATTGCACCGCATTTAGAGCTAGAGCTGCGCTCCCCCACAACCACGGCGCTTCCTAAATAAGCTTACAGAGCTCGACGTAGCTGTGTGTAGGCCTATATAGCCAAGCCCACGACAGGTATGTTGCAGACACGTTGTAGAGATGGGATGATATAGAGCAGGGGAGTGGGAGGAGACCAAATGGTAAATTCATATTTAGGAAGGCCACCATTCTAAAACCAACTGAATCACAATACAAACAAACCACAGGAGGCTGCAGAGGGGAGAACGGCTCATAATAATTACCAGAATGGAGCTAATGGAATGGCATCATACACCTGGAAATCATGCGTTTGATGTATTTGATAGCTATTCACTATCACCGCTCCAGTCATTAACACGAGCCAGTGCCAACAACCTCCTGTGAAACAATAGCAAAATTGAAGTTTCAATGACCCCCCCCCTTGTCCTTTAAAATAAATTGCCCCCCCCCCCCCATATCATTGGTTTAAAATTACGTTTACGACCACAAATAACAATAACTAGCGACCCTGCTTATGAACGTGCATATCGACTTTGCCACCTCAGGATGCTTTTGTGGCACAGTCGATGCCAGAAGGTGTAGGTTTCGCCGACCTCCATGGGCGAGCTCACTCTCGCTGCTTGTTTCATTACACTACGGTGTATATTACATTACGACATTACGGCTGCAGACAATGGTCAGCTAGGGGGAATTCAGATTTTCAACATTTTGATGCCATATTACTTTATTTAACCTTTTTTTAACTAGGCAAGTCAGTTAAGAACACATTCTTATTTACAATGACGGCCTATTTATAATTATATAAAATATATGCAACACATTTTCCCCCAACAACTTTCTGTCCCAATGCACCACACAACCAATAAACAAAGCATACAGACTTCGGCCACTTCAGTATCATGGTTTGCTTTTTCAACACCACAATAAATAGACCATGTCAATTTCGCCAAACAGAAAGTACATCCCTCCCTACCGTGTAGGCCTACGCAGTATCGAATCCTTGCCTTGACACTCTTTGAATGTTATTATTATTTATTGTTGAAACAGATGTCTCTTTCCATTCATAAAATGGCCGTTGCACAGTCTGAATTGATTGATAATTGTGTCAGGTAAAAAAAATAAAACGTATACAGTATACACAAAGTACAAAGATTGTTGTGACGGGGATTGCACAATAGAAGAAAAAAAAGTCGGGAACTTATTTCCATTGTGGTCCCTGCTTTTTTGTACATAAATACATATATAATTACATAGATACAGACAAATTACAGCAGTACAGACAAAAAAAAATGACCTCAAGTTGACTATGAGGGGGGAGTTTAAGAATAAGCTTGTTGTGTCTGGCCTGTAGTTTATTCTTTAAATATTTGGGACTGCTGGTGAACCATGATCTTCAGGCATAATCTAAGTGACACTGGACCAACACATTGGCCAGTCTTTAATAGGTATGAAGGTATCTGGTCAGAGTTCCTGACATATCGTACTGGTCAGAGTTCCTGACATATCGTACTGGTCAGAGTTCCTGACATATCGTACTGGTCAGAGTTCCTGACATATCGTACAGGTCAGAGTTCCTGACATATCGTACAGGTCAGAGTTCCTGACATATCGTACTGGTCAGAGTTCCTGACATATCGTACTGGTCTTACTCTGTCATTTCTGTCATTTCTTCCTTTTTTTCTTCTATTTTTCCTGTTGCATTATCCAAATTGTATTCTTATTCAGACTCTTGAAATAGTTGCTCTATACAACCTAAATGTATCCTTAACATGTGAATGTAATTACGGCCTTTGTAAAGACAGCAAAGATATATTGTGTATGTTTAAGTACATGTTCTTTATATGCCGTTGAATAAAAATGTATGAAAGAAAAGTATGTGTGGAAAGACGCAGTGCACATAAAGTTAACTTCTGCAGTTACATTTCCGTGCACCGAATAAAAAACAGCAGGTTAAATGGGTTTCCATCGCATTTTTATCTCTAGGGCTACTGATGGTTTTGCCACACAATTTTTTTTTTGCAATGGTATAGCGAATGTGGCCACTCTCGTATTGGCATCATGTGCTCTAGCTAACAGCTGACATACAGAGTGGGTATAGCCTACATGATGAGATTATTATGGACAAAAGTGCAAGATTATTTTTATTTATCAAACGGCACCAAACTTCGATCATCATGTCACCAGAATAGACCCTCGATATTTATTGAAAGGAGCATTAAACTCATCACCATTCACTTTCACCACCACCCTGTGAAGGTCATCATAAATGCTTTAATCTGTTGCATAATAAACTGCATGCTTTCCCATGATGTCGTGACTTTTTTTATCCAACATGTACTTTACTCGCGTAAAAAAAAATGGATGGCAACCTGGTTAATGTTAAACCAGTTTGAGGAGGCTGGAATTATATTTTGGACAATGTGCGCATGTGCTTGAAGTGTCTAATCGGATTAAAACATTGTGACTCGTTGTTTTTATGCCACATACCACAAAAGGTAATACATTTTAAAAGTTAAATTATAAATATTTAGTCTACATGCAAGTGTTAGGTTCTATGTGCGCGAGGAATAGACCCTTGGATTGGAGAGGAGGCAGAGCGCGCATTTAGCGTTCCTGAATAACTAGACCTAACAGGAAGGATGATGATCTACAACAGACAGCGCGTCTCAGTATCAAATATAAAAATACATCCAGACTGGCCTGCTACCGCGCCTTTCGAGACCTTACAAACGGTCTAGAGTAGACTCACAACTGGTCCAAATGGAATGAAACATTCAAATCACAGGCCTTTGTCAGCCTAGAGTAGAATTTTGTACTCGCTTGAAAACGATAATGCAATTGCAGGTAACCTAAAACTGTCCGAAACAGGTAACCCTAATCGAGTCTTGTATTATTCCACGTCCTTGCTCAATGCATAGACCAAATTGCACAGTTCTAAGCAATATTGTATCTATACAATTTCAAGCCAACCCCATGGCCATTTCATATAGCGGGTTACCATAACATGTTTGTTAGAGACTATCTGAAATCCCACAGCTGTGGTCTTGGACTGATTCATGTAAATGTCAGAAGTTTGATTTCGAAAATGGATCTTATTGAAAGTCTGGCTTCTCAAACTAACTCTGACAATTTGTTAATTACTGAGACTTGGTTAAAAAAAGTATGTGCCAGACTCTGATATGTCTCTAAATGGATATAATGTTTAAAGATCTGACAGTGCTGGCAGAAGTGGAGGTGTCTCCAAATTCATGAAGAACTACTTGAATGCATTACCACCTCTGTCCCCAAGCAATTTGAATGGATTGTCCTAAATGTGAGCCTTTGTAATAATGCTCAACTAACATTAGTGGGAGTTTATTGCCTTCCCTTGGCCCTCCCAATTGCTCTTAACAAATTATCTGACTTGCTAACTATACTCATTCTGAATTCTGAATTTTGGGTGATCTTAACCTGGATTGGTTGATGCCAGTATCAGATAGACTGACATATATTTGTACTGAGCTAAATTTAACTCAACTGGTAACTAAATCAGCTTGCCCCAACTTAAAACACCCCGAGAAATCTACTATTTTGGATATCATTCCGAAAGTACAGAGCTAATGGAATCTTTGCTAACAAGCTCAGTGACCATTGTCCCATTGCCTGCATTAGCGATACTAAGCTACCTAAATCATGTACACGCATTATTACAAAGAGACATTTTAGAACTTTAATGAACAACATTTCCTGTATGACTTGGGGTTGCATGATTGATGTCTGACTCGGATCAGGCCCTTAAACGTTTTACCTCTCTGTTTAACTGTTGTAGATAAGAATCCCCCACATAGGAGATGAAGGGTAAAGGACATACGTAAACCCATAGTTCACGCATTAATTGTCAGAAATATTTAATGAAAGTCAATCTAAGGCTCGATTGACTGATTCTTCCTGTGACTGGCAGTCCTTCAGACATTTGAGAAATAGATGTCTTACTCTGGTTAGATAAGCAAAGTCAATGTACTTTTTGAATTATGTATCTGAGTGTGTTGGAAATCCAGGTAAATTCTGGAAATTGGTTCAAATCTATGAGAAAAAAATCCGCCCCCTCATTACATTACCCAAGCAGGTTATGAGAGCCTCTGGACCCATTTGGAAAGAAGTAGAGGGTGCTCAACCAATGTGAGTTGAGGTGCAACCTAAAAATGTGTAAACATCATTGGAAAGGAAAAGGCGCAAGGCTCGCTCACCATTAAAGAATCCTACTTTTATTAAGCAAGTTTAAAAGATTTACGCTTTCGGCCTTCAATTGCATTTTTCAGAATAATCACAAAGGGAATAGACAAGTTCCTATGGGGCATGGGGCAGACAATTAGGGAGAAAACTTAAAACTGGTGGCTCTAATGAGAGATGGTGTGGTCGACCATACAGGTTGATACTCAGGGTTTGGGGTACTGTGGTCAATGTCGCCACCTAGTGATGAACTACAGAAGTGGAACCAGTAAAAAAACTGGGAAAGCTTATTTTCAACTGCAGTAGGTGTGAGGGGGGGGGGCTTCACAAAATAATACTATGGTCCTTCTCTAGGTTAAGACCTCTGGAGACTAAAGTATCTAAGGAATGGATCCAGAACATCTCTCTGGAACTTTGGCCTTTGTCAACATCGCGCTGACTTGTTCAATTCCAAAGTAAAATAATTCACTAAGTGTCCTCACTCTATGAAATGGAGGTCCACTGGGGTGGCTGTTGAGGTCAGCACATCAAAAGGCACTTCAGTGCTCATACATTCTAGTGCAGAGATCATAAACTAGATTCAGCCTCTTGCCAAATTCTTTTCTTGAGCGGAAGGTCGGTGGGCCTGAACAAAATTACAAATCATTTGTGGATTGCAAATTGCCTGCAAGAAGCCCAAACAGATATAATGTTTGACTAAAACATATTAATATTAAACCTTGTTTACATTTGAGAATAATTGGGAACAGATTTCTTAAATTAAAATCACTTGGAGCTGATTTCCTGGTGTTTTTACAGTCTTTCATGCCCCCCAAAATAATACTAAATTAAAAATGTCTCTCAGAAAGATTGGGGGCCAAATAAAACCACCTGTGGGCAAAAATCAGTTGGGGAACCCTGTTCTAGTGCGTAACTCCCTTGAGGTTCTCCTACGAAAAATAAGCCGCACAGGCAGCGAATCACGTAAATCACAATTGCAATTGATGGTACTTTAGATTTGTATGCCTGTTTTAAATGTTATTCTGGCATTAATACGTGTCACATATCAGTTTGCAAACAATATAAACATAGAAAATTCAAGCCCCTTGGGTGCTGCCATAGAGTTACATTCGAAGTGCCCATCCAAGAAGGCTCAAGGTCTTGGCCACAGATAAAATGATGTCAAATCACATATCTACTGTATCTTTTATTGGACTGATATTGACAACATAAGACTATTAAAATCTTAGCTAGCAAGCTAGGAGTCATCATCATGAATCAAGTCGACAATCTACTGGCAAATCCTTTTCAATCCTTGTCATATGAAATTGTAGATAAACCGTATCTGTGCTCATTGGCCATTGGACATGAACAATACACCAAAAATTGGAAATCACAAATTCAACAATGAGTGGTTTGGAAGGAATCAGTGGCGAACTGCAAGCATTAGAAAGAAATCACTAGCCTACTATTCAGTGGAGTGGCTGTGTGGTCCAAGTTTTCCCAGCTTAAAAGGACAAACACTCAACATTGGGCATGCTGTCAATCCAGCATGACTTCTGCTGTGCTCAAAACAACTGGAAACTTGGAACTGGAAAATCTCAAATTTCAGTGAGTTCAAGACAGCTGTGAACTCGGAAAAAAGGAGCTCCGACTGGGAAAATACGTTTTGAACGATCATCCAACTCGGAATTGCAAGTCGGGAACTGGAGCCTTTTTCTAGAGCGCTGACCTGAAGATCACTGATGTCAACATGATTGAACCTTGTTTTTTTCAGAGTTCCCAGTTGTCTTGAAAGAACCATAAACCCAGAGAATGCCGGACTTTGATGACAAAGTTTTCCCAAGAAGGACCGCCGTGAGCACAGCACGAGGTGAGTCCAGAAATGTCTTGTATGCTGCTGCATAAATGATGTAATATGACAGGGAGATATGTATACTGTAGCTAATAAAGTAATACTAAGTGTATATTGTGTAGTAAGCTGTTAGTAGACCATGTGCCTCACCCTAATAATTTGGTCCCTTTTCCCCTTATAATTTAGCCTACTGTTCTGACTTGGTGTACATGTAGCCTATAGCCTGTTTTAGCAAAATGTCATAATTAATTTTTTTCAATATATATATATTTTTTTGCATTATCAAATTAAGAACATTCAAAACAAAAGTGAAAAGATATTAGACAACGATAGGACAAAGTGACAGTAACAGACAAACGTAACAAAAATAAATTATAATTATAGTTATATAAACAAACATACAATAATAAAAAATACAAATAAAAAAATAAAAAATAAAAAATAACCGAGACATTGGATCACCTGCCGTAGGCTACATATTATACATTACATGTGAAACATTATGTGAGGATTATATATAGATTCAATCAATGAGATGTGGGGGGAGATTCTCCATATAGTCAATAAAAGGTTGCCAAATTCTGTAAAATGTCTTTAACTTATTCCTCAAGCAGTAAGTGATTTTCTCCAAAGGGATACAACTATTAACTTCCGAAAGCCACATTGCAACTGGCAGGGGGGAATCCAATTTCCATTTCAAGGCAATACATTTCTTGGCAATCGCTATCAATATTTCTGTTAGCTTTATAGTATGGCTTTGCCTAAGATTGGTGTTAGTAAAGTTACCCAGTAGACAGACCTCCGGGTCTAAAGGGAATGCAACCCCGTGAATTGAGGATATGGTATCGCATACCCCCTGCCAGAAACCGTGTAGTTTTGAACACTGCCAAGTGGAATGGAGGAATGTTCCTTCATCTGAGCCACATCTAAAACAGAGGGAGGAGATATCTGGGTTGAACCTGTGCAGTCTAGATGGGGTGATATAGAGCTGAGGTAGGAAATTAAACTGGATCAGTCTGTATCTGGAGTTCAATGTGGATGTAACCCCATCCCTGCATAGGTCACTCCATAGATCCTCATCAAGATCAATACCCAGATCTTTCTCCCATCTAAAGTCGGGGTTTATCTAGCCCAGGCAGTGTTAGTCCTGACATAAGAGCATTGTAAACACGGGAAATGGTCTTGAACAGTGGTTGGTCTGCGTGGCAGAGTTGTTCAATAGGTGACATCTTAGGTAGGTTCCATTGTCCCTTGAGAGTCACCCTAATAAAGTTTCGTAGTTGTAGGTAGCTAAAGAAGTCCCAGTTAGGCAAGTGGTATTTCTGTTTCAGCTGATCAAAAGACAGAAGAACTCCCTCCTCGTAACAATGTTCCAGAAGAGTGATCCCATTATCAGACCACGGTCTAAAGTTACTATTCTGGAAAAACATAGGGATCAATCTATTGTTCCATAAAGGGGTTTTAGGGGAAAGGAATCCCCCTCGTCAGAACAGCTCATGCAGTTTGCACCATGCCAGGACAGATTGTATGATTAAAGGGTTGTCTGTGATGATTTTTATCGATTTTCTGTCCCATTTGTAAAACAAATCTGCCCCAGTCATTTACCTCAAGCTTTTCAATGTTCAGCCATGAGGGAGAGGGACCATTGTCAAACCTCTGAGCCAGAAATCTAGACTGTGCAGCCCAGTAGTACATTCTAAAATTGGGGAGGTTTAAGCCCCCTTGACTGTAATCAAGGGTCAGTTTATCCAGGCCAACCCTAGGGGTTTTGCCGAGCCAGATAAACCGTCTGGTCAGCTTGTCGAGAGAGGAAAAAAATGCTGCGGGAACAGGGATAGGGAGAGATTGAAACAGATATAGAAACCTGGGCAGGACATTCATTTTAATTGCATTGATTCTACCCAGTAGAGTGAGAGGTAAGTCCATCCATTTACAAAGGTCAACCTCCACCTTTTGCAACAAACTGGCCAGATTGAGTTTATAGAGGTTGTTCAGATTACCATCCACCATTATGCCCAAATATGGGAAGCCCATAGGAGACCATCTAAAAGGAAACTTGTGCTTGATGGTATGATGGTCAAAGACAGACAACGGTAAAATTTCGCTTTTATCAAGATTGACCTTATATCCAGAGAAAGAACTATAACACTGTAGTAGGATCTGCAAGTGAGAGAGGGAGTGTTCTGGGTTTGTTAGGAATAAGATAAGGTCGTCCGCAAAGAGTGATAGTTTATGGGTATGGGGGCCCACCTCAAAGCCATGTATGTCAGGGCACGTTCTAATAGCCTCAGCCAACGGTTCGATGGCGAGGGCAAAGAGGTGGGGGCTAATTGGGCAACCTTGTCTGTTCCCCCTATAAAGAGGGAAAGAGGAGGAAGTAATCCCATTGGTAGCGATCCTAGCTTTAGGAGATTTGTAGAGTGATTTTATCAAATTTACAAACACGGTACCTAAACCAAACTTTTCCAAGGCGCGAAAGAGGTATGGCCATTCAACCCTATCAAAGGCCTTTTCAGCGCAGAGGGAGACTGCGACACCAGGTATTTTGTTTTTGTTAGCAAGGTGAATTATATCAAAGAACCTTCTGAGATTATTGGAGGACAATCTATTAATTATGAAGCCAGTCTGATCTGGGTTAACCAACAGGGGAAGACATGACTCCAGTCTCTTAGATAGCATCTTGGTGACCAGTTTACAATCTGTGTTAAGGAGAGAGATTGGTCTATAGGAGGCTCACTTTAGCAGGTTTTTCCCTTTCTTGTGGATTACAGTAATCACTGCTTGAGAGAAGGACTCTGGAATGCAGTTGTCTTCTCTGGCTTTTTTAAGTACCTCCATAAGGTAGGGGACCAACAGCTCCCTAAATTCTTTATAGAACTCTGGAGGGAAGCCATCCTCCCCAGGAGATTTATTAGAAGGTAAGGATTTAATGGCCTCCAACAATTCAGGAACTGAGAAGTGTTCACTCAGGCGCTCGCTGTCTTCCCCTGACAGGCATGGGAGGTTGAGAGAGGAGAGAAAGGAGTCTATCTCTGATAGATCATCGCTTGATTGGCAAGTGTAGAGGTCTTCATAGTATTTCTTAAAAGTATTATTAATTTCAGTAGGGTTGAAAGATATCTCTTTAGTGAGTTTCTATGGCATTAATTGTCCTCTTACTTTCCTCTGCTTTCAGTTGCCATGCCAATACTTTGTGAGCTTTCTCTCCAAGCTCATAATAACGCTGTTTTGATTTAGTGATGGCCCTCTCAGCTTGATATGTGTTCAGAATATTATATTTAAGTTTTTTATTTACCAAAAGCCTGTATAGATCTTTAGTCGGGCCTCTTTGGTAGGTTTCCTCTAGCTCGGAGATTTCAGATTCAAGGGCACTCAGTTCCGCACCGTGTTTTTTCTTCAGCCCTTTAGTATAGGAAATAATCTGTCCCCTCAGGCCTTCAATGTGTCCCAAAGAATGAAGCTGTCAGGAGCAGAGGGTTTGTTTGTCAAAGTAAAAATATTGATCTGCTCTTTGATGAATGCACAAAATTCAGGTTGCTTTAGAAGTGTAGAATTTAGTCTCCATCTATATGCTCCATTTACCTTGGTAGGAATGGAGATTGATAATACCAGAGGAGAATGGTCACTAAGCAATCTGGGGAGATACTCGACATCTAACACTCTATGACACAGTTGTGTCGAAAGTAAAAAGTTATCTATGCGTGTGTGTGTCTTGTGTGGGTGTGAATAAAAAGAGTAGTCCCTATCCTGTGGGTGCAACTGTCTCCAGATGTCTAGTAAATTGAGATCTTTCATGAATGACATGGTGAGCTTGCCGGCTTTGGTAAGAAGTGAGGGTTTATCAGAAGACCTATCAAGAACTGTATCTAAGCAAAAATTAAAATCTCCTCCAACCAGTAGCCATCCTGGTGGTGCTTGAGCAACCTGAAGGAAGACATTCTGAATAAACATATGGTCATCGAAGTTAGGAGCATAAATATTCAATAGGGTCCAATACTCTGAAAACATATGCCCCTGCACCAAAACAAACCTGCCAGAGGGATCAGAGATGGTGTTGTTGACGCAGAAGGGGATGTGTCTACTTATCAAAATTGCAGTTCCTCTTGCTTTGGAGTTAAAAGAGGATGCAAAAACTTGTCCTACCCATTCCCTCTTCAATTTCTTGTGTTCACTGGCTGTAAGATGTGTTTCTTGTAAAAACACAATGTCAGCCTTTAATTTCTTCAGGTATGTATAGACTCTTTTCCTTTTAATCAGGCTGTTAAGACCTTTTACGTTGAATGTGACATATTTTAGTGGATTAAGCATAGGTTGGGTTTCAAATATGTAACTGAATAGAAATCTATCATATGCAGATAATTAGGAAATGTTTCAACTTTGGTTTGAGCACAAAAGTGACCTGTGTGTCTCTTTAGGAGGGAAACAATAAACATAGAAAAAAGGAAGAAAAAAAAATCCCACCCACCCCGATTGTCAGACTAGAACAACAGTCCCAACAATCAAACATGAATACACTTGTAGAGATACGTTGCTGCTCGCTTTCCATCTTGCTCTTACTAGCTAAACCTTGGCGTAAACTAAAACCTGCGAGCTCTCTAAATTGAAAACAAACGTTGTGAATAGATATTTATGGCTTAATATTTACTGCCCACGGTAAGGGCTGCTTGAGTCTCTTTACGAAAGATTAACATAAATGAGGAGGAAAGCAGTGGGCCTAAACCCACTTATTGCTTCGCCCAGTAGATATGGACTAAACCAAAATATACACTCCTGTAAATGTAATAGAACTCACCCCGGGAAGATACGGCTAGTTGAAAATGTACAAATCAATTAAAGTGACCGGGAGATACCAGCAGTTCAATCCGGATAAGAGAAAACAAACAAACTGCATTTTATCCCCCAGAGAGACCGTCCTGGCTCAGACTCGGACGTTGCTCAGTTCTTTGAGAAAAGTGTGGTCATAATTGATTTTTGTAAGAGTTTTCATTGTCTGCTTATATACCCCCTTTATTTATCCTACAGTTCTGACTTGGTGTACAGGGAGAATACTGTAAGAAAGGTCAATGTTCTGAATTCTGTTGCTGTACATTTCAAAAGTGCTGAGCACATAGTTATATTGTCTACGTCCATCCTAACTCGTTCATTAATGTCTTAATCAAATTAGAGATTGCCTCTTATTCGCTCGTCATCCACTTATGCCATAGTTTGTACATCTAAATGCCATAGTTTGTACATCTAAATACCATAGTTTGTACATCTCAATTGTCAGTAGAAACCACATTTGTTTAAGCAAGTCAGCCATATCAGCTATGTTGTTTTTAAAAGGCAGTAAATTAGGCTGAATTAACTGTTTCGCTGCCAGACAAGGCTCCGCTGATAGCCAGGTGTAGCAGTGGTAAGGTGTTGGGACTGCTGTTGGCACAGCTTTATGTAGGCCCTAACAATTTGTGGGCACCATTTGTAACTGTTTTAGTGCAATTAATGTATTGTTACATGCTAAAATCGCCATTGCACTGGACACAAACTGGTTGAACACTGTTGATTCAAAGTCAACACATTTCATTTTTTGTTGTTGAAATTATTCAACCAGTTTGTGCCTAATGGGCAAAAAAATTTCAATGACCGAAATATAATCCTCTGTGTACAGGTATGTCTGAGTGGATGTGTTGGGCTTTGAGTGGATGAGTAGTGTTGAGATATAGCGACTGAGAGTATTGAGTAGATATCTGGTAAATCAGTGGGAATAAATGTGCCTAAAGCCAATGCGTAGAATTCTAGATCTTTTTTTTTTATCTAGGCAAGTCAGTTAAGAACAAATTCTTATTTACAATGATGACCTACACCAGCCAAACCTGGATGACGCTGGGCCAATTGTGCACCAATCATTGTTAATGCTGCTTCTGCTCAGCCAGCATCTGGTTCGGTCTAATGCCCCAACTTGGTCTCAGTGCATTTCGTAATATTCTGTATGTAAATCCACACTCCATTTAGTATGATATATTTAATATGGTATGTATTCATTTGTGGATGTCCATGTTATGTTATATGTTTATTTGTTATGAATTTTCAAAACACACTATATGTTACGAATTTGCAAAACACAGTATATGTTACAAATTCTAGCTAGGTGGCTAACCTTATGGTTATTGAAGGGTTCGCTAAAATAGTTACGGTTAGGGTTAGGGGAAGGGTTAGCTAACATGCTAAGCAGTTGCATAGCTAAAAAGTAGTAAGTAGTTGAACATTTGCTAATTAGCTAAAATGCTCAAGTTATCCCTGATGAGATTTGAACTTACAACCTTTGGGTTGGTAGACGTTTGCGTTATATGCCTACCCATCCACCCCAACCAACACCCTCATTTCATAACCATAATAATAACCATCTGTCTTATGTAACCATACCAAATAAAACATATAACTATACTTTGATCGTTACTAATTACGTTTACTATGTTATGTCTGGTCTATGAGACCAGGCTACAATGCCCGGGTTGAACCCATGCGCCATGTGGGGAGCCTGCTGGATGAACTGCTGGAAGAGACACACACTCAGAGCAGGACAAGTACATCATGAATGTTCATGATTTCACCACGTCTTGAATTGAGGTAAGCGCTGTCAATTATTCACTACTGCTTGAAAAAACATTCCCTACAATTTTATGTAACATTTATTTAACTAGGCAAGTCAGTTAAGAACAAATTCTTATTTACAATGACGGCCTACCCCAGACTATGCTGGGTCAATTGTGCGCCGCCCTATGGGACTCCCAATCACGACCGGATGTGATTCAGCCTGGATTCGAACCAGGGACTGTAGTGACGCCTTAGACAGCTGCGCCACTCGGGAGCCCAAATGCCGTGTCCAATGTTCTAATCCCTCCCCATAAATTTAGAGTGCAATATTAGAGTCGGATTGATAACGCTCAATCCAGATAGGCCGCGATGGCAAATGTGACATGTTCTGACGGAACTGTTCAATCAAATATGCCTATTGCTCCGCCACGGTAGGTTGCAGTAATGCACCATAGAAGACCACGGCGCTAGTACAGAAAGAAGAATCTACCATTCATTTCCGTAAATAAAATCGGTCACCATTCTCTCTTCCTGTTGTGAAGTTAGCGGCATGGAGAAGGCACGTTTAATTTGATCTGGATCGAAACAGCATTTTGCGTTGCAAATAGAATTGTAGCTATCTGAACACTATTTCATTTGATTTGTAAGACTGAAGCCTTTCAAATACGTTTCTATAAACGCATTACCATCAAACTGATAGTAGCTAGCACATTTATAGCAAGCTGTGCTAACTGTATTGTGTTGTCATGCTTTATGTTTCACAATACTTGCTTACCACTTTGTAGCTCAGTCAATTTACTCGCGCGCTATTGTTGCCATCATTCCCTCCCCAGCGCGTGTGTGTAAAGCATGGAGATTGAGGGGAGAGATTTCATGAACAGTCCCCCCTTGAAGACGGTGCGGTTTGGGGGCAATGTTGTTGCCACGTTAGCGAAATTCAAACAGGTGAGATTTCCAATCCAGTGACACCAGACTTGGATGCCTTAGACACTTATGTGATTCACTCTGGAATGTAGTTATAACCTGGTAAACATATGACAGTATTTGCTGCTGGTTGGTTGTTTTTCAAGGGAGACACCAGTGACTATGAGTTGTTGAAACATCAGCTGGCAGATCCAGATATCAAGGTAAATGAGCACGACTAGCAGTTCTGCTACATGTACAGTGTAACAAGGACGTTTCCAGAGATCTTAATGATAATAGTGTCTTCCTTTTTTGACAGGATGCCCAGATCATCAACTGGCTGCAGGAGTTCCGGAATTGTGTGACACAACTCAGCAAAGACCATGAGCAGCTGATCTATGTGGCTCTGGTGAGGATGGAACACTTGAATCAAGAGATGGACAGTACTGCCCAGTCCAGGAACAGTTTTCTAATGCTGTATCTACCCCTTGTGTCTCTGTGAACCAGAGGCTGCCGTGGCTGGGCCGAAGCCCTGCCGTAGTGGAGGAGTATCTAGCCTTCCTCGGTAACCTGGTATCTGCCCAGACGGTCTACCTCCGGGCCTGCCTCAAGATGGTGGTCTCCAACTTCAAACCCAGTGAGTTCCTGTCTGTCTGCGTGGACATTCTGATAAGTCAATATGGCTACTTTAAAGACCTGTTGTTTTTCCTTCCTTTCCAGAGAGAGTGAATATCTGTGAGGGAGGAGTGGACATCTCTGACTCGGATGATGACGATGAAAGTAGGTGTTACTGTTTCATTACTGTTTGCGATGGGAAGGTTGTTCAACAGACAGTCCCTGAAATGTTTCATTGAAATACACACTGCAGTAAATTCATAGTGACCTGAGACTGCAGTTGGTAAAAGGCTGCTCCACTCGTCCTTTTAGGGAAACTAGGCACACCTCTAAAGCCCTTGAAGAGTGAGGATGATAAGAGGGGAGGTGAGGTGTAGATAAGATAATGCATGGAGACTCTAGCACTGGGGACTTTCACTGCAGGAGTCCCACCCCTTATGGTTACTGATTTGTCAGGCTGACAGACTTCCTCATAAATCTTAGTTTTACTTCAATGTTACAATTTTTTTTTTTTACTTCAAACGTTACAATTTTGTTTTTACTTCAAACGTTACAGAATCAACGTTCCATTCCAATATAAAGGGTATAATGACACCCAGTTCACAGATCCAACTTGTTCAACGTTGGATGTTCGTTCAAAACGGCAAATACTTCATTCATTTCTGCAGTGTTAACCCTTTCTCTTCTTTCTTGATTTGAAGACCTTCCAAGAAGTTTTGACCAGTGTCACCAGGCCCTGCAGCTGATTGGCAGATATGTCCCATCGTAAGTAGCCATAAGACAATCCTACAACATGTTGCTGGATCATTTTCAGACCCAGGTCTGACCTTGGGAACTGTTGACCCCCAATGCAAACTGGTAATAAACATGTTTTTTTGTCCTTCTCATTTCAGCACCAGCTGTTTCCTGATGCCCATTCTGATTGACAACTTTCCTTTTGTGCAGAAATCTTCCAGAACCCTGGTAAGCAGTGGCTGCGGTAGGTAGCCTCATGTTTCGTTCTTTTATTGTCAGATTGTTGTACAGTATGGTTGTCTTTCACTCTCCCCAGGAGTGTTATGTCCATAACCTTCTGTCAGATTGTTGTACAGTATGGTTGTCTTTCACTCTCCCCAGGAGTGTTATGTCCATAACATTCTGTCAGGTTGTTGTACAGTATGGTTGTCTTTCACTCTCCCCAGGAGTGTTATGTCCATAACCTTCTGTCAGGTTGTTGTACAGTATGGTTGTCTTTCACTCTCCCCAGGAGTGTTATGTCCATAACCTTCTGTCAGATTGTTGTACAGTATGGTTGTCTTTCACTCTCCCCAGGAGTGTTATGTCCATAACCTTCTGTCAGATTGTTGTACAGTATGGTTGTCTTTCACTCTCCCCAGGAGTGTTATGTCCATAACCTTCTGTCAGGTTGTTGTACAGTATGGTTGTCTTTCACTCTCCCCAGGAGTGTTATGTCCATAACCTTCTGTCAGATTGTTGTACAGTATGGTTGTCTTTCACTCTCCCCAGGAGTGTTATGTCCATAACCTTCTGCGGGTGGCGGTTTACATCCCCTCTCTACGACGAGACGTCCTGGAACTCATCATCAGTAGGATGCTCAAACTGGACGTAAGTGTGTGTTAGTTAAGGCACAGTTGCTCGTGTGTGTGTGTGTGTGTGTGTGTGTGTGTGTGTGTGTGTGTGTGTGTGTGTGTGTGTTTTTTGGCTTTCCAGTTCTTCACTGAGAAAAAGGTATTTTTTGTGTGCTAACACGGTGTGTTGTGTTCCAGGTGAGTGCTCCCCGGGGAGAGATGGAGGAGAATGCTGTGCAGCAAGAGTTGAAAGGAGAGCAGGAGGAGGAGGGTCTCTTTGACATGGTGGCTGACTAGATCTGCTATGTTTTACATACAACAGTCACAGGTGTGATAGTTCTCCATTTTGCGACTGAAGTGGTGTGACGTTTCCCTCCTCTCTCTCTCTCTCACACAGGATGAGGATGTCTGTTCAGTGAAGTCCAGTCCAACAGGGACCAATGTGATGGTCCACCCTGTTGCTGAGAGACTGGACACTCTCATGGTTGTGCTGCTGGCCTTCATCAAGGACATGTGCCACGTCAACGGTGAGCACAGGGTCTTCACACACACTCACTAGACATATGACAAGACAGTGCTTACTCTGCTTCCTTTCTCTCTCCCCCTCTACTCTCTCTCTCTGGCAGGTTGTCTGGATGTGGAGCGGACTAAGGATCTGTACAAGGACCTGGTGTGTGTGTTTGATAAACTTATCCTACCTACACACGCCTCCTGTCACGTCCAATACGCCCTCTTCTACCTCTGCAGCTTCAGACTGGTCAGTACTCGCAACAGTGTGCATCCGTGCGGCTTTATAGTAGTGGCATTTTATAGAACAGTTGAGTGGGTAACTCGATTGATTGGCTGTGTGTTTGACCCCTCTCTCAGGCTCTGGCAGAGGCGTTTCTGGAACACCTGTGGAGGTTACTGCAGAGCCCGTCTCACCCGGCAGTACTGCGCCAATCTGCCGCTGGCTACATGGGTAGCTTCCTGGCCCGTGCCAACTTCCTGCCCGTCGCGTGAGTCACACCCTACTTTTGCTGATCAGAAAGGGCTCCTTAGAGCATGTTAGGGTGTGGTTGGTTCTATGCAGCATACTCTGTGGTCCCTCCTAACTCCCTAACTAAGATTCTCTGACTGTTCTCCGTCCTGCAGTACGGTACGTGCGTGTCTGGACCTGCTGGTCCCCTGGCTCCACCTATACATAGACAGCCAGGACTCTGGCTCCCGGGCCTACTGTGACATCACACTACACGGGCCCTTCTATAACGCCTGCCAGGCTGTCTTCTACACATTCATCTTCAGACACAGGAGCATCCTGGAGGGCAACATGAAGAAAGGTAGGGGATTACACATGCGTGTAAAACACATACACAGATACTTACAATTTTGTTTTTGTATCAGTTGATATATCTCACTGGCCTGGCAATCTCTATGGGAGGGCTCTCTACCAGTTTCCAGTATTATATAACTGTGTGTCTGTAAGGGGGGGCTCTCTACCAGTTTCCAGTATTATATAACTGTGTGTCTGTAAGGGGGGGCTCTCTACCAGTTTCCAGTATTATATAACTGTGTGTCTGTAAGGGGGTCAGTTTCCAGTATTATATAACTGTGTGTCTGTAAGGGGGGCTCTCTACCAGTTTCCAGTATTATATAACTGTGTGTCTGTAAGGGGGCTCTCTACCAGTTTCCAGTATTATATAACTGTGTGTCTGTAAGGGGCTCTCTACCAGTTTCCAGTATTATATAACTGTGTGTCTGTAAGGGGGTCTCTCTACCAGTTTCCAGTATTATATAACTGTGTGTCTGTAAGGGGTCTCTCTACCAGTTTCCAGTATTATATAACTGTGTGTCTGTAAGGGGGGCTCTCTACCAGTTTCCAGTATTATATAACTGTGTGTCTGTAAGGGGGTCTCTCTACCAGTTTCCAGTATTATATAACTGTGTGTCTGTAAGGGGGCTCTCTACCAGTTTCCAGTATTATATAACTGTGTGTCTGTAAGGCGGGGCTCTCTACCAGTTTCCAGTATTATATAACTGTATGTCTGTAAGGGGGGTCTCTCTACCAGTTTCCAGTATTATATAACTGTGTGTCTGTAAGGGGGGCTCTCTACCAGTTTCCAGTATTATATAACTGTATGTCTGTAAGGGGGGTCTCTCTACCAGTTTCCAGTATTATATAACTGTGTGTCTGTAAGGGGGGTCTCTCTACCAGTTTCCAGTATTATATAACTGTATGTCTGTAAGGGGGGTCTCTCTACCAGTTTCCAGTATTATATAACTGTGTGTCTGTAAGGGGGGTCTCTCTACCAGTTTCCAGTATTATATAACTGTGTGTCTGTTTCCCTCCCAGGGCTGGCGTACCTGCAGAGTCTGAACCTAGAGAGGATAGTGATGTGTCAGCTCAACCCTCTGAAGGTCTGCCTGCCTGCCGTCACCAACGTGTTTGCTGCCATCACCAGGTACAGTGGTACACCGACCAACCACCCTTTAAGCCAGTCGCACATCAATTACACTCTGCTACAGCACTGTGTTAGTTTCTGTCTGCTTCTAAAATGTGAAGTGGTTGTTTGACCCAGACGTGTATCCATCCATCCACAGAAAGTACCAGTTGGTGTTCTGCTACACCATCATCGAGAGGAACAACCGCCATATTCTCCCCGTGGTCCGCAGCTCCGTGGGGGGCGACTGTGTGTCCACCAACACCAACCCCCTGGACAGTTTCTTCCCCTTTGACCCCTACGTGCTCAAGAGGTAACCCATGAACCCTTCTCAGGGACCACATATCAGTGGGCACAAAACAGGAGAAATTGGTTGGAAATGGCAGTAGTGCAACCTGAACTCTAAGAAGAGAGTTAATTTTCCATTTCTGATCATGTTTTTCTTCTCTCCTCTCCAGGTCAAGTAAACTAATCGAGCCCCTCTACCAGGTGTGGGAGGAGCCAGCAGACACTGAGGTGGACACCGTCACCACCAAGAGAGTCAGACCGGTAAAACACAGACAGTCTTGTATTCTCTCAGGGACACACATGATTGGATGCTGTGTGTCTCCCTATTGGTTGTTTTTGTGGTTTGATTGGCTGTTTTCTCTCTGTCTTAGTGCTCGGATGCAGATGAGGATGACTTCCTGCGAGGGGAGACGCCGGAGACAAAGGGGGTGATGGGTATGACCCCTGGCTCGTATGAGTCACACCTCCACAGCCCCAGCAGTGTGGGCTCGCCGCCCATCTCCTTCCTACAGAGACCCTATCATCACTGAAGAGAAGTATCAGTCGGAACCATCTACAATCACCACCCCATCAAGAACCTACTCCAGGACGCAAAAGATTATGAACACAAAGTGTACAATGCGTGGCTAGAGCTATTCATTTTATAATAATTGTTCTATGTTATAGCAGTTAACATGTTATAACTGGTTAATAGTGAATAAGTTAATTTAACTCTACTATGGAAAGAAAATATATTTGTTTTATCTAGGATGGGAAAATCGAAAGATTTGTGTTCTCAGCGCAGGTAACTGTATTTACAAAAGATAATTCTGACACTTTCAATGGTTCATTGATTATGGATGTCTCTGATCTACAATTCGTGTCAAGTTCTGAACAACACATTTTAATGATTTATATAATTTTACAGATTGTAAACATTGTTCCCTTATTGAAATTCTTCTTGACCAGAACAGATACTTGTAAGAAAGGTCACCTGCAGTAGATGAAAAAGGAAACATATCTGTAAACTTGTGCTTGTATGTATGGAGTATCAAATATATAGTTGACATGCACTGCCCTGTAAATAAAAGTCACACTATTTGTGGGTTGACAGAAATGAATATATTGTAAAAAATGATCAGTCGGGAACTGTACAGGGATGTCCTGTCCCACTCTGTTGCACTGTAACACACATCCTCTCAGGTAGGATTCTCAGAGGGTGTTTGCTTTGCGTATAGAAATACGGAAACACTTTCTCTGTGAACGTGTGTGAGAAAGAGTAAAGAGGTGTATCATCATCAGCAGGGTCAAAGAAAGACACTTGGCCCTTGTCCCAGTCCAGCTGCACTCTGACCCTCTTGAGTTTCTCTGTGACTGTCACAGCTGTTGGGGGTGAGGTCATCGCTCTGTACTCCCTGTCTCGCAGACACATGGTCCAAAACCCGTTCTCGGGCCGGGCCTGGACCTCCACATTCCTGGTGACAGACGTACAGGCCACGCCCAGAATCCAGTCGTTGTTACATCCTGTATCCACTACCCAGCAGTGGCTTCCTGAGCTAAGCCCGGTCATGCCCAGGACCTCTGCACTCATGTGGAAGCGTTCAGGGTTGTCAGGGAGACGGTGGGGCTGGCTGGTGTACTGAAGGGATGTGAGGTCATGTGACAGGAAGAGGCAGGGGTGTGCTGTGTTTGGGTCCAAGGTCACAGGAGCTGAAGAGGAGGAAATGGGCCAGAGACTGGGTTAGAGACAGGAAAAGGGTTTGTGTCACTCACCACTGTTTTAGCTTCTCTCCGCCAGGTTAAAATGCTGTGGGAGTTAACCTTCTTATCTCATCTCTGTTAACCATTGAAATTGACTTACTGTATTCAACATGCAGAAGCATTTTCTTCCAGACTCTGTACTTGAGGTTACAGAGGTGCTTGGCCACATCAATCAGCGCCCCTGAAATCCTCTCTGGGCCCTGCCCTGTGCACTGGGCTCTGAAATCACAAAATAATACAATTGTCCTGTTCAATATTCCAAAGCAGAAAGAGGGAGGAAAAAATAGAATGATTGACAGAGGTGGGGGATTTCAACATACCTCTCTATAGTGGCTTTAAAATTCTGAAAAGCAAAGAAAGTGTAATATTGTGGCTGAATAAAATAAATCCCATCCTCTCCTCAAAAACAATTATTCTGGCTTTTTTTAAATTGTGTGTAATGTGTCAATTGTGCCAGTACAAACCTGGAGCAATGTCATGTCTTCAGCATCAGTCATCTCCTGTGTTATGACTGTTATAGTCTCTTTGAGGTATAACATCCCTGCTGCAGCCTTTGTCACCATACTCTTCATCAGCCCTATCTTCTCCTCTTCCTCCTCCTTCAGAGCAGCTAGCCTCGCTGCCTCTTCCTCATACAGGAACTGGTGGAGTTCCACAAACAGATCCTTTATCTGCCTCTCTGTCTCCAGGGCCTGATTCTGAGGGGCAGTTAGAGCACAACTTGATGGATTTGAGTTCATTTGAATGAAAAGGAAACTGAGATGACATCTGTAGAGATTACCTTAATGGATTCGAGCATCTCTTCAGAGGTTCCCTTCAGTCTAATGAGGGAGTCCAGTGTATGCTGTAAGATTTTCAGTGCTACGTTGAGCTCATCCTAGAAGTCAGAGGGTATTCTAACATGAGGCTTCTTATGAAAGCAGCAAGCTGTAACTCGATTAAACGTCTAGATTTAATTATGTTAAATAAATTAACAATAGGTTCAATGCCAGGCGTGTCGCTTGACTAAAATAACCCTTTCAATACCTGAGATAATTTACTATGTTTAAAGATGTTTTACTCTGCATACACACTGTATGTCCATCAACACCACTCACTGACGTATAACTAGCAGATCAGCTTTTATCCCATAGGAATGCAGATATAATACTTTACACACTTTTACATTTCTCTGCTATATTTCTCTGCTAATACTGTACACTCACATATACTGTCAGGATAGACCTGATTAACAGCATTCTACTGCCAGGGGCCACAGGCTCCTGACATGAGACAATGGCAACGTTAACTATGACAGTTAAGTTATTTAATGCATATACATACTAGAGTCATTTCAATTATGATTTCAATTATTATTCAGTCTCTCACCTTGCAATCCTGTGCTGCCTTCTCTGTGGGTATGCAGTCATGGTTCTTGTGTATTTTCGAGGCTTGGCACACTACACAGACAGGCTGCTTGTCCACCAGACAGAAGAATCTGAGTCTCTCTCCATGTAGACTACAAAGTACACGGTTCCCCCCGATTGAGCTCTGAATCCTGCTCTTTTGCAAAGCTTCACAGAGGTTCTTCAGAGCCAGATTGGAGGGAGGGGTGCGCTTGGAAGCTTTTCTCCTGCAGACAGGGCACTGTCTGAGGGCTGAGGTGTTCCAGTAGCATTGTAGGCAGGTCTTACAAAAGCTGTGGCTACATGGTAGGAGGACAGGGTCCCTGAAGATGTCACAGCACACAGGACAGGAGAGATCCTCCTCTGGGAGACACACACTGGATGACATGTATGTCTTCACCTGATCAGGTACCGGGAGTCTGTGAAGAAGATATCCTCTGGCTTAAACAATACTACATTCCCATGTCAAGCATATAAACGTGGAGATTATTTACGTTGTCTTTCAGAAATCACCTCCCTTTTGATTTTCAAAACAGATATTCAAAGTGCCTATTCTTCCATTGTTCTTGTTGTAATGCCAGACCTTAAAAGTGCAGGCTGTTTTCCTGTCTGTTGAGTTGTGTTTGTGTGTGACTCCAGAGACACACAGTACTGCGTGACAGACAGCAATGTGAAACAGGAAGTCGAGCCCTATTGGTCACATGTGGAATAGCTGCAAACTGGTTTAGCCTAGAACCTGTTACACGTTTTGAATAGCAACATTGTTAAAGGTTGTGGATAGAGACACACAATCAATAACTTTAAAAGCCTTTAAAAGACTGAAAAGTGAAAGATGACTGTCAAGATATATCTCATGAAGCAGGATGAAAATATGATCAACCAAAATTATTGGTAAAATCATCATAAATAAAAGTGGCCTCACATTACATTGTGTTCCTAAAACATATGTATTTACATGCTTATAACAAAGGCAGGTACAATGTAGGCCTAACGTAAATACGTAAATACCATACACATCATTACCTATTGTATACAACTGTTATACCTGTTTGTACCTTGCACTATATTCATTATTTGCAAATAAAACTTACAATGGGGATAACTGTGTAATCTAAAGCAATAATTATATGCCAGTGCTTTTGACACCAATGAATGCTCATATAGAGCAAAGCTTCAAAAGGTATTCTGTAGGCCTAATCTTCCCCTTACACAACCTCAATGGCAAACCAAGTTTCTTCCCCAAAAGCCAGTGCAGCTTCATTGCATTTACATTAGGAAAGGGGATGAAGAGGGGTTCACAGGGGGAGAAAGGGGTTTGGAGGGGCCAGCCTGTGTTTCCCTTGAAAACTCAAGGTTTCAGGATATTGGCTAAAACAATTCAACCATCTGCCTCCACCTCCAGTGTGGTATTTTAAATATTTGTTATTGTTGCTTGGTGTCAATATCAGAGGAAATCAAACTTGATTTGTCAGATGCACCGAATACAACTGTGAAATGCTTACTTACAAACTCTCCAACATTGCAGTTCAAGAAGAATTAAGAAAATATTTACCAAGTAGACTAAAATAAAAAGTAATAATAGAAAGTAACACAAGTGACTATGCATAGATAATAAACAGCGAGTAGCAGCAGTGTAGAAAAGTGAGGGAGTCAATGTAAATTGTCCGGTGGCAATTTTATTAATTGTTCAGCAGTCTTATGGCTTGGAGGTAGAAGCTGTTGCGGAGCCTTTTGGTCCTAGACTTGGCACTCCGGGACCATTTGCTGTGCGGTATCAGAGAAAACAGTCTATAACTTGGGTGACTGGAGTCTCTGACAATTTTATGGGCTTTCCTCTGACACTGCCTATTATATAGGTCCTGGATGGCAGGAAGTTTGGCCCCATTGATGTACTGGGCCGTTCGCACTACCCTCTGTAGCGCCTTACGGTCAGATGCCGAGCAGTTGACATACTAGGCGGTGATGCAACCGGTTAGGATGCTCTTGATGGTGCAGCTGTAGAACCTTTTGAGGATATGGGGACACATGCCAAATCTTTTCAGTCTCCTGAGGGGGAAAAGGTTTTGTTCACGACGTCTTGGTATGTTTGGACCATGATAGTTCGTTGGTGATGTGGACACCAAGGAAATTGAAACTCTCAACATCAGCCCACAGTGTGTGGATTGTAGCAATCACTACATGTGATTGTGACCACTTTATATTATTGGGGAAAATCTATGAACATTCATTAGTGGCTTGATGACGATGATAATTTCAGGCTACTCACAAGAGATGTTTTTGTAGGATGCATGCAGCTATCACTACACCACTCAATGACTATAGTCGTGTAACTACACATCTCTGGAACAATCTCTTCATTCAAAGACTCAATCATGGACACTCATACTGACAGTTGTGGCTGCTTTGTGTGATGTATTATTGTCTCTACCTTCATGCCCTTCGTGCTGTTGTCTGTGCCCAATAATGTTTGTACCATGTTGTTATTATGTTGTGTTGCTACCATGCTATTTTGTCATGAGTTGCTGCCTTGCTATGTTGTTGTCTTAGGTCTCACTTTATGTAGTGTTGTGTTGACTCTCTTGTTGCGATGTGTTTTTTGCCCTTATTATAATTACTATTATTTAAAATAAAATAAAAAATAATCCCAGGCCCCGTTCTCGCAGGAGGCCTTTTGCCTTTTGTTAGACCGTCATTGTAAATAAGAATTGGTTCTTAACTGACTTGCCTAGTTAAATAAAGGTTAAATAAAATAAAATAAATAAAATGGCGAGTTCCAAATCACAGCATCCTATCCGCTCTCTCCACGAGCCAAGGACGATGTATCCCCCTTTTTCCTCCAGTCTTTCGTTACCATGGGGATGACGTCAGGTTGCACCACCGATTCGGCCCAGTAGTAGCAGGAGAGGCGGGTCCATCAGATAGTCAGCTGGGTAAGAAGACAAAGAGAGTCCTCCAAGCCCAGTACCTTCTCGTTCCACCGTCGAATCCTCACAGCTAACGCCCTTCCTTCCATCCAAAATGCGCGAAATAGTACATCTGCAAGCCGGACAGTGCGGAAACCAGATTGGAGCCAAGGTATTACTCTTCTCTTGTTTGTATATCAATAAAATAGATTGCTTCATTTGGGGATTGCATGCGACCTAGATAAACCTCGTTCTCTCTGCGTAGTGCGTAGCTAAATTAAGAATGGCCGCTTGTAATCCACCCATAAGACTGCATCCTCGATGGGCTATAATAGACCTATAGGCTACCATGGACGAAAAATGCATGATCATTCCGTGAACAAGATAAACTACATTTTAATCGATGTTGCATACGATATGCCATGTCCTGATTTTTTTTTTTTTTTTCTTCCGCTGATTCATTCTCAATGGTTATTTGGGGTCCTTGTAAAATGGGCGTTGAAGGGAAAGATATGGTAGCCTACTAGAATACCTCCGTTCTCCCTCTTATAACATTACATATTCAACCTGATTCATATTTCGGTCTAAGTGGCATTTTAATGCTTCATTTGAAGCATTTAGACGATAACATAATTATGTAAAGGGGATATTTAATGCAAGTCATGCTATTTGTGTTGCTCTTGAAAAGGTAAATGTCCATGCAACAGAAAATACACATTGCATTATCTATTTATTTATATTCTAATTTGCGCTTTAAATGGATGCTTCTGTGTATTGCTATTGCCTTGCATCTCCTCCCCCTGTACCCTCCCTCACTCACTCTCTCTCATTCTCTCGTCTCAGTTCTGGGAGGTGATCAGTGATGAGCATGGCATCGACCCGACTGGAACCTACCATGGAGACAGCGACCTGCAGCTAGACAGGATCAATGTGTACTACAATGAGGCCTCAGGTACAGTATGCACATTATATAGCATTGCATACATAAACCACATAATGTCACCAATTATTTAAACATGCACAATTAATTAAACATCTGTTTTAATTAGGAAAAATTTACCGATTACACAAGCATTTCGCTACATTCACATTAACATCTGCTAACCATGTGTATGTGACAAATAAAAATTGATTTGATTTTGATTTGTCAGGTGGGAAGTATGTCCCCCGTGCCATCCTGGTGGATCTGGAGCCGGGCACCATGGACTCTGTCAGGTCTGGCCCCTTCGGACAGATCTTCAGGCCAGACAACTTTGTCTTCGGTGAGTGGTTGGTTTGGTAGTCAGTGGAAATATGAGATTTGGTGGCAGACTACTAATGTAATCTTGTCCAGGAAATAATGGGTTATGACACTTCTGTCTGCAGGCCAGAGTGGAGCTGGAAACAACTGGGCCAAGGGCCACTACACAGAGGGAGCAGAGCTGGTAGACTCTGTCATGGATGTAGTGAGGAAGGAGGCAGAGAGCTGTGACTGTCTCCAGGGCTTCCAGCTCACCCACTCCCTGGGTGGGGGTACTGGCTCTGGCATGGGCACCCTGCTCATCAGCAAGATCCGTGAGGAGTACCCTGACCGCATCATGAACACCTTCAGCGTGGTGCCCTCTCCCAAAGTGTCCGACACAGTGGTGGAGCCCTACAACGCCACCCTCTCTGTGCATCAGCTGGTGGAGAACACAGATGAGACCTTCTGCATCGACAACGAAGCCCTCTACGACATCTGCTTCCGCACTCTCAAGCTCACCACACCCACCTATGGAGACCTCAACCACCTGGTGTCAGCCACCATGAGTGGAGTGACCACCTGCCTTCGTTTCCCTGGCCAGCTCAATGCCGACCTCCGCAAACTGGCTGTCAACATGGTGCCCTTCCCCGCCTGCACTTCTTCATGCCCGGCTTCGCCCCCTCACCAGCAGGGGAGCCAGCAGTACCGCGCCCTGTCCGTGCCTGAGCTCACCCAGCAGATGTTCGACTCCAAGAACATGATGGCGGCCTGCGACCCTCGTCACGGCCGTTACCTCACCGTGGCCGCCATCTTCCGTGGTCGCATGTCCATGAAGGAGGTGGACGAGCAGATGCTCAACGTCCAGAACAAGAACAGCAGCTACTTTGTGGAATGGATCCCCAACAATGTGAAGACCGCTGTCTGCGACATCCCACCCCGCGGCCTCAAGATGTCTGCCACCTTCATCGGCAACAGCACAGCCATCCAGGAGCTGTTCAAGCGTATCTCTGAGCAGTTCACTGCCATGTTCCGCCGTAAGGCCTTCCTTCACTGGTACACCGGAGAGGGTATGGATGAGATGGAGTTCACTGAGGCTGAGAGCAACATGAATGACCTGGTGTCTGAGTACCAGCAGTACCAAGATGCCACCGCTGAGGAGGGCGAGTTTGAAGAGGAGGGAGAAGAGGAAGCCGCCTAAACCATCCAGTCACTCAACTGCCAAACAGTCGTATCACTCACCTCCGTCCTGTCCCCAAAGCACAACTTGATTGATTTAAATTAATGTTAAAGAAAAGGAAACTCTGATTTGTGATAATTAAATGAATGTGCTCAACCATCTCTTCAGCGGTTCCCTTCAGTCTAATTAGTATCCTGTAACGTTTTCAGGTCTCATCCTAGAAGTCAGAGGGTATTCTAACATGAGGTTTCTTATGAAAGCAGCAAGCTGTAACTCGATGTCTAAATTGAATTATGTGAATAAATTAACAATGTGTTCCAATGCTAGGTGTGTTGCTTTACTTAAATAACCTTTTCAATACCTGTAAAAACATCAGTCCCATCATTTGACCTGCTGGTTGTACGTCAGTAAGTGGCACTGACGTACAACCAGCAGGTCAGATAGAATACTTTACACACTTTGGACCATGGTAGGTCAATTATGGTGCATTGGGAAAATGTTGTGTGCCGGCAAAGAACTGCTGTATTTCGAATGGTGCTGTAATTCCTTTCCACAGAATACAGTACCGTACTGTATTTTTGGAGCGCCGAAACCTTTTTGTTTATGGCTCATTAATATATTTTGAGGCGTACCTTGTAAGAGACTATTTTTTTTCACCTGTAGGTGAGAATGCTGTACCAATCTAACTCCTATGGTTACAGTGCCCCATCAATTTAAAATATATAGGGGATAGATAAGAGTGGTATCAAGTCTTTGTTTGAGCATTTTGCCATGTCCCTTTGGCCTGTTTTGCCCTGTAGTCGCTGCCGTTTGGAAGCCTGTGTTAAGGCCTCTAGAAGTGCAAGTGATACAAAAACCAAATATTCATTGATATGCTGTATTAAAAAAAAAAGTTTTAACCAGGTAGGCCAGTTGAGAACAAGTTGTAATTTACAACTGCGACCTGGCCAAGATAAAGCAAAGCAGTGCGATAACAAACAACACAGAGTTACACACGGAATAAACAAATGTACAGTCAATAATACAATAGAAAAAAGTCTATATACAGTGTGTGCAAATGAGGTAAGATCAGGGCGATAAGGCAATAAATAGGCCGTAGTGGCAAAATAATGACAATTTAGCAAATAAACACTGGAGTGATAGATGTGCAGAAGATGAATGTGCAAGTAGAAATACTGGGGTGCAAAGGAGAATAAATATATATATATATATGGGGATGAGGTAGTTGGATGGGGGCTATGCACAGGTGCAATGATCTGTAAGCTGCTCTGACAGCTGATGCTTAAAGTTGGCGAGGGAGATGTGTGGGGGTGACCAGTGAAGTATACCTAAATTCTATGTTATTGTACCATGCGTCATTCATTACACAGTACTTATTTTGACACTATTTAAATTGCAGTAGTTCTACTGCAATATGAAATGCATTGACTTACCCCTAGCTGCCTGTAAATGACTGTTAATGTTACAGCAACACCTTTACAGTGCACACAACATCAATGCCAAACCAAGTTTCTGTGTAAATTGTTGGATTTACATAATGGGAGGGGGCTTCACAGGAGGGACTACCTGTTTGATCACACTTGCAGGGTGTTTATCTTGACCACAGTCTGTTTCAGAATATTGATTTAACAATAGCCTACTACCATCCGCCTCAATCTACAGTATGGTATTTTAAATATGTATTTTTTTGGTTGGTGCCAATATATCATCAGTCCACAGTGTGTGGTTTGTATCTTGTGCTTCACCACTCGTGATTGTGACCACTGTGTTACTGGGGAAAATCTCTCATGAACATCATTAGTGGGTTGATGACAATGATACCTTCAGCTCACTTACGATAGTCTATTTTACTATAGGATGCATGCAGCTATCACTACACCACTCAGTCAGTAGGGTCGGGAGACTGCGCATCACTACACCACTCAGTCAGTAGGGTCGGGTGACTGCGCATCACTACACCACTCAGTCAGTAGGGTCGGGAGACTGCGCATCACTACACCACTCAGTCAGTAGGGTCGGGAGACTGCGCATCACTACACCACTCAGTCAGTAGGGTCGGGAGACTGCGCATCACTACACCACTCAGTCAGTAGGGTCGGGAGACTGCGCATCACTACACCACTCAGTCAGTAGGGTCGGGAGACTGCGCATCACTACACCACTCAGTCAGTAGGGTCGGGAGACTGCGCATCACTACACCACTCAGTCAGTAGGGTCGGGAGACTGCGCATCACTACACCACTCAGTCAGTAGGGTCAGGTGACTGGGCATCACTACACCACTCAGTCAGTAGGGTCGGGAGACTGTGCATCACTACACCACTCAGTCAGTAGGGTCAGGTGACTGTGCATCACTACACCACTCAGTCAGTAGGGTCAGGTGACTGTGCATCACTACACCACTCAGTCAGTAGGGTCAGGTGACTGTGCATCACTACACCACTCAGTCAGTAGGGTCAGGTGACTGTGCATCACTACACCACTCAGTCAGTAGGGTCAGGTGACTGTGCATCACTACACCACTCAGTCAGTAGGGTCAGGTGACTGGGCATCACTACACCACTCAGTCAGTAGGGTCGGGAGACTGTGCATCACTACACCACTCAGTCAGTAGGGTCAGGTGACTGTGCATCACTACACCACTCAGTCAGTAGGGTCAGGTGACTGTGCATCACTACACCATTCAGTCAGTAGGGTCGGGAGACTGTGCATCACTACACCACTCAGTCAGTAGGGTCAGGTGACTGTGCATCACTACACCACTCAGTCAGTAGGGTCAGGAAGACTGTGCATCACTACACCACTCAGTCAGTAGGGTCGGGAGACTCAGTGCATCACTACACCACTCAGTCAGTAGGGTCGGGAGACTGTGCATCACTACACCACTCAGTCAGTAGGGTCGTGTGACTGCGCATCACTACACCACTCAGTCAGTAGGGTCGTGTGACTGCGCATCACTACACCACTCAGTCAGTAGGGTCGGGAGACTGTGCATCACTACACCACTCAGTCAGTAGGGTCGGGAGACTGCGCATCACTACACCACTCAGTCAGTAGGGTCGGGTGACTGCGCATCACTGCACCACTCAGTCAGTAGGGTCGGGAGACTGGGCATCACTACACCACTCAGTAGGGTTGGGAGACTGCGCATCACTACACCACTCAGTCAGTAGGGTTGAGTGACTGCGCATCACTACACCACTCAGTCAGTAGGGTCGGGAGACTGTGCATCACTACACCACTCAGTCAGTAGGGTCGGGAGACTGCGCATCACTACACCACTCAGTCAGTAGGGTCGGGAGACTGCGCATCACTACACCACTCAGTCAGTAGGGTCGGGTGACTGCGCATCACTGCACCACTCAGTCAGTAGGGTCGGGAGACTGGGCATCACTACACCACTCAGTAGGGTTGGGAGACTGCGCATCACTACACCACTCAGTCAGTAGGGTTGAGTGACTGCGCATCACTACACCACTCAGTCAGTAGGGTCGGGAGACTGGGCATCACTACACCACTCAGTCAGTAGGGTCGGGAGACTGGGCATCACTACACCACTCAGTCAGTAGGGTCGGGAGACTGGGCATCACTACACCACTCAGTCAGTAGGGTCGGGTGACTGCCATCACTACACCACTCAGTCAGTAGGGTCGGGTGACTGGGCATCACTACACCACTCAATTAGTAGGGTCGGGTGACTGCCATCACTACACCACTCAGTCAGTAGGGTCGGGAGACTGGGCATCACTACACCACTCAGTCAGTAGGGTCGGGTGACTGCCATCACTA
Source organism: Oncorhynchus gorbuscha (assembly GCF_021184085.1). Lineage (NCBI taxonomy): Eukaryota > Metazoa > Chordata > Actinopteri > Salmoniformes > Salmonidae > Oncorhynchus > Oncorhynchus gorbuscha. The sequence continues at coordinate 10,795,546 of NC_060188.1, read as the reverse complement.
CACCACTCAGTCAGTAGGGTCGGGTGACTGGGCATCACTACACCACTCAGTCAGTAGGGTCGGGTGACTGGGCATCACTACACCACTCAGTCAGTAGGTTTGGGTCACTGCGCATCACTACACCACTCAGTCAGTAGGGTCGGGAGACTGCGCATCACTACACCAGTCAGTAGGGTCGGGAGACTGCGCATCACTACACCACTCAGTCAGTAGGGTCGGGAGACTGGCATCACTGCATCACTACACCACTCAGTCAGTAGGTTCGGGTGACTGCGCATCTCTGGAACACTCATTGATGAAGAATCCAAATAACAGCATCCTATCCGCTCTCTCCACGAGCTTAGGATCCCTCCTCTCCTCCGCTCTTTGGTTACCATGGGGATGACACCCACCGATTCGGCCCAGTAGTTGAAGGAGAGGCGTGCCCATCAGACAGTCAGCTGGGGAAGAAGAGAAGAAGCGTCCTCCGGGCCAAATCTCGACTGCGGTTCCCTCACTGCCAACGCCCGTCCATCCAGCCGTAATGCGAGAAATAGTGCATCTGCAAGCCGGCCAGTGCGGTAACCAGATCGGAGCCAAGGTATCATTGTTGATTCATTTGTATTTTACCAAGAAAATAGATTGCTTCATGTGAATTATTGCAGGCGAGCTAGATAAGCCTCTTTTTTTACCTCTGCATAGCAAAATGAAGAAAGGTAATCCACCCATAAGACTTGTAGAGGAAGCTGGTGCAGAACTGCATTATCGATTGGCTATAATATAACATGCATGAAAAATGCATGGTCATTCCGTGCACAAAATAAATATGTGTATAAGAGAAATAGGCGAAACAATAGCTATATCCGATTACTATCAGTTTGAATCACTGTTGCATATGAAATGGGCAGATTTGTTACTGTTGCTGCTGACTCATTCACAATAGTTATTTGGGTCTCTAAATGGACGTGCGGTGGAAGGGAGAGATAACGGTACTAGAATACCATCCTCTTCTCTCTTTTATGACACAACATATTTAACCTGATAAATATTTAGATCTAAATGGAATTTTAATGCATAGTTTAAATCATTTAGAGGCTTACATAATTATGTAAAGGGAATATTTAATGCAAATTATGCTAATGCAAATTAAGGTAAATGTCCCTGCAACAGAAAAGACATTGCATTATATTTAATTATTTGTATTTTATATTCTAACTGGCATTTTAAAAGGATGCTTCTGTGTATTGCTATTGACTTGCATCTCAACTCCTCTCTCTCTCTCACTGTCTCAGTTCTGGGAGGTGATCAGTGATGAGCATGGCATCGACCCGACTGGAACCTACCATGGAGACAGCGACCTGCAGCTAGACAGGATCAATGTGTACTACAATGAGGCCTCGGGTACAGTATGCACATTATATAGCATTGCATACATAAACCACATGTCACCAATTATTGAAACAAACAGAAACATGCTCAATTGATTAAATAGACTCTTATATCAACAATTAAAAAACAAACAATAGGTACCCTAAAATAAATAGGTACCCTATTATCACAAATACAGTGCAAATATGCACAGTAATAATTGGTTCAGTACGCCCAATATTTATTGTCTTTTTCAGGTGGGAAGTATGTCCCCCGTGCCATCCTGGTGGATCTGGAGCCGGGCACCATGGACTCTGTCAGGTCTGGCCCCTTCGGACAGATCTTCAGGCCAGACAACTTTGTCTTCGGTGAGTGGTTGGTTTGGTAGTCAGTGGAAATATGAGATTTGGTGGCAGACTACTAATGTAATCTTGTCCAGGAAATAATGGATTATGACACTTCTGTCTGCAGGCCAGAGTGGAGCTGGAAACAACTGGGCCAAGGGCCACTACACAGAGGGAGCAGAGCTGGTAGACTCTGTCATGGATGTAGTGAGGAAGGAGGCAGAGAGCTGTGACTGTCTCCAGGGCTTCCAGCTCACCCACTCCCTGGGTGGGGGTACTGGCTCTGGCATGGGCACACTGCTCATCAGCAAGATCCGTGAGGAGTACCCTGACCGCATCATGAACACCTTCAGCGTGGTGCCCTCTCCCAAAGTGTCCGACACAGTGGTGGAGCCCTACAACGCCACCCTCTCTGTGCATCAGCTGGTGGAGAACACAGACGAGACCTTCTGCATCGACAACGAAGCCCTCTACGACATCTGCTTCCGCACTCTCAAGCTCACCACACCCACCTATGGAGACCTCAACCACCTGGTGTCAGCCACCATGAGTGGAGTGACCACCTGCCTTCGTTTCCCTGGCCAGCTCAATGCCGACCTCCGCAAACTGGCTGTCAACATGGTGCCCTTCCCCCGCCTGCACTTCTTCATGCCCGGCTTCGCCCCCCTCACCAGCAGGGGGAGCCAGCAGTACCGCGCCCTGTCCGTGCCTGAGCTCACCCAGCAGATGTTCGACTCCAAGAACATGATGGCGGCCTGCGACCCTCGTCACGGCCGTTACCTCACCGTGGCCGCCATCTTCCGTGGTCGCATGTCCATGAAGGAGGTGGACGAGCAGATGCTCAACGTCCAGAACAAGAACAGCAGCTACTTTGTGGAATGGATCCCCAACAACGTGAAGACCGCTGTCTGCGACATCCCACCCCGCGGCCTCAAGATGTCTGCCACCTTCATCGGCAACAGCACAGCCATCCAGGAGCTGTTCAAGCGTATCTCTGAGCAGTTCACTGCCATGTTCCGTCGTAAGGCCTTCCTTCACTGGTACACCGGAGAGGGTATGGATGAGATGGAGTTCACTGAGGCTGAGAGCAACATGAATGACCTGGTGTCTGAGTACCAGCAGTACCAAGATGCCACCGCTGAGGAGGGCGAGTTTGAAGAGGAGGGAGAAGAGGAAGCAGCCTAAACCATCCCGTCACTCAACTGCCAAACAGTCTATCACTCCCCTCCGTCCTGTCCCCAACTCCATCCCTTCATCCTTACTTACCATCTGCTTTCTCTCAAGAAGGCAGATGTTCCTAAATGAATTGAATGTTTTTCCACATTAGACAGTGATCTTACCAGATAGTAGTAAACTTCTGTTGTTGTATGTTGGAAATCCACTGAATTGTTTCCATTTTCCTACATTCATCTCATCATTGCTTTGCGGAATTAAAAGAAAGTGATTTTAAAGTTCAAATTAAATTGGTACTTACTCTATGTTTTATTGTTTTTATTTGATGGGTGTTATAAATAATTAATATGGTCTTATATAGACTTGATTACTGTACAACATGAAATTGAAATGACACACTAGGTTAAAGTTAGCATGTACAATTACAGTATGTTCACATACTGTAAATTATATGCATTTGAAGCCATGAGCCCAAAATATCAAAGGTAAAAGCAGATTTACAAACCAGAAAAGGCCAACCACAGTTGGAAACTGGGTTTGTGAGGGAGCATTAACTACAGGCTGAAGACAAACTGCACTGCCCACTATGGGTTCATGCCAATGAGTTAGTAGCAATAAACTGCATTGGAATACATTCCTAGAATGTAACAACAGGTGAAATGAGACTGACGTATAGTGACTGTTAAAGACAGAAAGACTTGGATTCATTGTTTTCAGCAGTCATCACTTCCCAGCTCCTGCAGTCAGTTGCCGCTGGCTAATAATTCTGACTGAAGCTATTTTGTCAATCACAGCTTCACCGAAAGCTGACTAGTAAGGTCTGCATGCTGAGCAAGTGCGTTATTTCTCATATACTTCACACTCACCATTTTAGGGATGTCTGATACATGACGTCAGCTTATACGATGCTCTGTCTTCTGCTTTTGCCCTCTCGTTAATTCCTTATAGAAGTCTGGTTGTGTTTTCACAAGAGAGAGAGAGAGAAGCAAGTGTTGACATCATCTGATCAAAGTCCAGCACTGATTATGCAAAGAAAATCTACTGAGGTGGCCAATTCTAAAAATGACTATTGGTATTTATTTAAAATGTTGGCTACAAAAGATAAATAGGTCATGACATCGTATAACAACTCTACATGATGAGAATTGAATCCCATCATAGGCTTTTCAAAATACAAACAGCGTACTGGTAAGAACACACATAGAAGATATGATCTAATGTAGTATCACAGTTCAGCCAATGTTAAATTAATGCTAAATTCTGAAATACTACAATACAATTATTCAAATGTAAACAATCATTCATTTTGTGCTTAAATATGATTAATAATGACATAATTATTTGTTCTGCACACAGTATCCGCAAACAGAATATCCCACTGGGAGAAATGTTTTCCAGATAATATTAGCTTACAGTGTCATTATCTGTAAAGCTGTATACAGGACTGATACAGGACTGATTCAGTAGTGAGACATGTATTGAGGTAAGTAATCAGTGTAAAAATCTAGACAATTAAATGCTTTTCTGACAATCAGTAGTGGTTAAACAAATATTATTGCACGCTATATATTTAAGTAATCTATAAGGCATTTATACGAACATTTACATTACATTCCAATATAATTTTTTACATGTATCAAGGTATCACAGGTAACAGCAGTCTTTTTGTAGCTGTTGAGAGAACCAAATTGCCTAGACAGAGGACTGAAATACTCAGACTGAAATGTATTTATCAAAGACGAGTATGAGCAGGGACTGAATACTGGTCCTCTTCCATCTAGTGCAGGTGAAGGTTTGTTTCCTCTTCCAGTATGACCATTTGAATGATTGTGTACATGTCTATCCCATTCAAATATTCCAGTGCTATTAAATAACACACCATAGAGAAAGCAGTCAGAGCCTCATGAACCTTAGTTCTAGTTACAAGCTGTGGTATTTGCTGTAGCTATCCCAACGTCTGTGTCCAAGTCCTGTACTAGCACTATTCCATGTGCTTGCAGTACGTACAGTACACAGTGCCTGGGCCCTCCTCTTCCAGGGCTAGGTGCTGTGTACCTCTCGTCCCATCCTGTATCTGTCAACGTTGTGTCATGACCCTCTAATATCTAGGTAATCATCAGCTCTTTAGGTGGAGCTTCTACAGTCATCGGGATTTTGCTGTTGCTTGGATGTACAGGACAGGTGTTGAGAGACTTCTGAGAGACTAGGCTCAGATGAGTCTCTCCTCCTTGGGCAGTTTGAGTGTGTCTGGTCTCTCAACACTGCTGGCCCCCGTCTGCTCCTCAGCACTGGGCCGGTACGTCCCCTCCGTCTGCCTCTTCTTCCTCACCACGCAGAAAAGCCACACTAGCACAGCAGATGCTATGGCCAGCAGCCCCAGTATAACAGTCGGGGCCACAATAGCTGCAATGTTGGGTCCCTAGATGCAGAACAACACAGGGGTAGTAGTCATTCTCAGAAATAAAGCTCTGGATACTTCTGGTTTAAGTTCCTCTAACAAAAACAGAGATAAAGATAGCAGCAGTTTACTCACTGGGGCAGTTGTGTTAGAGGGTAGACTATTAGTTGTGTTGTCCCCTGTAGAAAACATTCAAGATTACCACTCAGGTCATTGTAATAGTTTGCTACAAGAATACAAATAGACCCTCGCTTTGATCAATGTAGCATAACACACTAGGATTGAACAATGTGGAAAAACAGGTCATTTTAAAATGACACACTGTATACCAAGTGCAGGTGATAGAAATGACACGTGGTGCTCTGAGGCAACAACCTACATGTCCACACATGACCACATACCAGAACAACATGCAAATGTGAAAGCATGTATATGAATATTGTTTGTATAATTTTTTAGTTGTATTGTTTGTATTTCGTTGTATTTTAAATTTGTGACTGTTTCTGTGTTTTGTTACATTTCATGTTTTGTGGACCCCAGGAAGAGTAGCTGCAGCTTCTGTAAAAGCTAATTGGGATCATAATAAACAAATGAGCAAACGTTTTAACACGTTACTTAAATAGAGTTAAGAGTAATTTAATTACAGCCTAGGGGGAGGGGGAAACAAAACAGAAAGGTGGAAGTTGATGTCATTTTTAGATTGATAGATTGACAACATAATAGCCTGTTGCAATGCGATGGGATCACTGAGTTCCTCAAGTCCAGTGCTTTTTTTCAGGCACTTTCTCCATGGCAAGCCATGTGATTACTCTGTGACATCCCGCACAGTAACTACTTGAATGTAGGAGAGGGGGAGGAGAGGACTTGGAATGCGGCCTTTGCCCGTGGTCAGTGAAGCTCAGCCCCTAAACAGTTTTACTAGTTGAAGTATCTGGAAAAGCACTATTATATTTTGGTTACCATGTCAGTGCAGTGTCAAAGTGATTATTGACTATTAATTCACAGTAGATGTCTTGCTTAGAAAACTTCAACGCCCATTTAGGGATGTCAAACTAAGTTAATGATTGGCTAATGCAAATAGTGAAATAGTAAACTCTCCCAGGGGCAACAGTACACCTTGATAACAAAAAACAAGGGTAGGTTGTTTGGGGGAGGGGCACAACTTTTTCTCAAAATGAGACACTGAAAAACCTCCTGTAGCAGTGACAGCCTGATATGGGTATTGTAGAAAACTAACTACAGTTGATATTACAGCTTGGAGATGTCCGCACTCCTGTTCAGTGTTGTCCCATTACCAGAAAATCAGAAGAGCACTCAGAACGACCACTAAGGGCTGCTTTATCTATTGTTTCTTGCTGGGTAATATACAGCTATAATGCATTGTGAAAACGTTCTATAAGCACATACAACCCCCTTATAAGGTCTTACTATCATCTGATAATGATCCTGACTAACAGTTCAGTGGACTGACGAATAGCAGTGTAAAATAAAACATAGAAGGGCTCATACATACTTTAGAACCAGTAATAAAGATACAGATACAAGCATTAAGTATTACCATACTTCTATCAGAGAAATCACATGTCCGCATTAGGAAAAGTGGGTGTACCAGAGCTTTTCATACCAATGGTTCCTACCCAAAGCTCTCACGCATTACAAAATATTTGTACAACCTGTTGGCATGTTACTGCATGCTTTAGTTTTTTATTGAGTAATGGCTAGAATTGTGTGCACCCTGCTTTTGTGTTTTTATGCATATTTTTCCAAGTAAGGTACATATTGTTCCAAGTACAGAGACAATCTAGTGTGGTGGTGTTGGGGTTATTTCACAAGAAGGATGGGGGGGGGGGGGGTTGTAGAGGCGGTGGCATGACTCACCCACAACCCAGGAAGGATTACTCCCCAAGACCAGGAGTAGGACACTCCCAGCCAGGAGACCAGGCCGGGCCGCGATGTCTGGGAGCAGTGCCATCTCCATTTAAACCAATGGGTTCTAAAGAGGATAGACCATCAGCAAGGGGACGCCTGGACATCAGGTCGGGGCCATTTCATCAGGAGTAGTGCTCAGCAGACAAGCACACCGGTGTCAGTCTCCAGGGCCGCTCTAGAGAGATGAAGGTGAGATGGTGTTAAAGAACAAAAGAACCGTTCATGAGGAGCCACACTGAGCCCGAGTCTCTATCGAAACCCCAATGTTATTGAGTCTGGTTCATAAAGTGACATAAAATGTAAGAGAAGATGAAATCACAACAGCTTTCTATACTTCATTCTGCATAGAATCATTGTAAGTCCCAGGAAAAACAATTATCCCATACCATGACAATACAATGGATCAAGTTATTATAAACATTTCAGACTGTCAGAAACTGTCCAACCGGAAATTGATAGGGCTGCAGGTAGCCTAGCGGATAAGAGCGTTGTGCCAGTAACTGAAAGGTCGCTGGTTAGAATCTCTGAGCCGACGAGATAAAAAAAATCTGACGATGTCCCCTTAAGCAGGGCACTTAACCCTAATGGCTCCTGGAAGTCGCTCTGGATAAGAGCATCAGCTAAATGTCTAAAATGTACATTTAACCATAGAGGCAAAATTACAATTGTGATTAATTCAGCACCATGTCGAAACATGACCACCCCCGTTTAAGGTTGGCTGATTTAGTAAAACTAGTGGTGTATGTGAACAATTGCACCTGTTCAGGGAGGTGGGGAGGGAGGGCATTGAGATAACAAATGACAATTCATGAGTCATATTCTTAGTAAATGTTGTAAAAGTAGCATCCTATCGAAATAAAATTATTGTAAAGTATAGGATTTATAGTGCCCCATAATTAATTTCCAATACTTCCAAGCCATTTTATGTAAAGATAAACTGCACTCCTGCTCCACAACAAATTAGTCGATCTAATAATACAAGAAGTATATAATTTTATTATAGACAGACCTGTACAGAACATTATACACACCTTTTCACCGAATAATGTTGATATCCGTTTTAGGCAACGGGGATCAATCCAACTCCTTGCGAAAAAAAAACACCGTCTCGCTTCCGCCGCCTCACCTAAACGAGTGAGTGGGTGAACCGAAACTGGATCATATGTCAGGACGTGTTTATGAATAAACCGCTCCCAACAATGTCTGAAAAATAATCTGCAAACTAAATCCGATGGCAAAGCCGTTTTACTGGCTGAATGGGTTTATTTTGATATATATCATATTAGACTACCTGTATAGGTTTAACTATGTAAAACAGTTTTTTTAAATTCCCTCCTCACGTCGCCCCTATGGTCACATGGTTCACTTCAGTCTCATGTTACAGTACCTGAGCCTAGTATCAACCTGTGGTACAACAGACAGATACCCTTTGTATGATGAGGCACCGGACTAGTGGACAGAAATCTACCTGCTCAATGGAGCCTACTTCCTCCCATTGCTCTTCTCTCTCTCTCATTATGGATCCTTTACTATTATAGTTCTATGGGACCCTTTCTCAAGTTCTACACTGTTCTATTGATGTGTCGGAAGCCTTGAAAGTGTTCATCTACCTTTTTTTTCCATCTGCAAAAGAAAGATAAAAGGCTGTGGAATATGTTCAGGCCCAATGAGTAAACACTGAACATTTTGAGAAAATTTGGGCTGCATTTTTTAAATCCTGTATTTTAAGGAACACGTGTTTCATGTGAGTGCATGGTGAGAATTTGTTTGCAGTTTTAGGACCTCTAGTGGAGAGCAATTATATTTTTCTAGCTGACCCTATCCTCAAAGCAAGATAAAAAATAATCCTGAAATACCATAAACACAGCTAATCATGGTCCCTTAATCCTTGCCTAATCGCAGTTTCATCTAGGCCTATGCTATAATGTGACTGAAGACTGGCATAGAAAACACAATCTGATCCATGTATGATTCTATTTCCATGTTTGTATTTGGTGTGGTTGATTGTCAACCCATAACCACCCCAATATTGTATGTTATGTAGGCCTACATTCTGCAGTCTGCAAAAAGCACTGATTAGTCACATCATTATGTGTGCAGAAAGTATCCCTGCCACATAGGTCCTTCGGTTAATGGTCTCCCATGTATCGACACACATGTAGGCATGTTTCCATCTAAAAGAGTGGCTGAATTTGGTACAGTGGTTGTGTTTTTTGCTTTGGTCAAAGCAATGGGTACATGCGGGAGTAGGGTCGTGTCAATTGAATTCCTACCTGAAACGTTATTGCATGCGGCTTGTGGCGTTGTTCGAGCACTACATGCTTGTTGCTTGCCAATCATAGCTTTACTGTTGTTCTATCCAGTGAATCATCGTTTAGAACAGAAAAACCACCCGCCCCATTTCCTTCGACATTTTGGTGGCTTTGTGAAATTTACTGGCGGGTGGTTTTTGAAATAGTTGTTTTGAACAAAACTAGTCAGGGGAATATTCCAGATAACAGTAAATACTTAAAACATTAATGGCACTTTCTTTAAAAAAAATACAATTTCTGTTGAAATGATTGTCTCATATAGCAGGCTATCATAACAATAAGATATATCTACCAAGTAATTTCAAAATTACACTAAAGCGTAGCTGTCAACCTGCGAAATCAGATGCATTTTTAAATGCAACAACCGAATTTCTTCAGTGATATAATTTATCTTTGTGTACGCTGCGTGAACACATTGCTTGCTAGTTGCTACATTGTTGAGGCCTGAAACCTTCCCCCGGGAAAATTTGCTCTCAGCCAGAGTGTCCGTCACTCGCAGCAGGAGCCGCAATAATGGCGAAGGTTCAAGTACTAAATGTCGCTGTCCTCGATAACCCGAGTCGATTCGGAAACCCATTTCAATTCGAAATAACATTTGAGTGCATGGAAGACCTGCCAGAAGGTAAGTGTTGTGCTCATCTGTCGAAAAATTACTTTGTTTATTCTCATCTAACGATTTATGGCTAGCTTGCTAACGTTAGCTCGCTAGCTAAATCTCAGACGATTTATGGCTAGTTTTCTAAGGTTGCCTCGCTAGTTAGCTAACTGAGATTCTCAACTAGGCTAGCTACTTCATGTTCAAACTGGCAATTTAGCTAGCGAACTAACGTTAGCAAACTTGCCATAAATTGTCAGATGAGAATTAAAGTAATTATTCGACCGGTGGCAAACAATGGTTAATTGATCCCTTATGTCTACTGAACAAAGAGGTGGCTCGTTTATTTGTATTTTTTTAAACATATAAATACATAAAACACATTGTACTTTGTGATATTGCTTAGCTACACGATGGCGTTAGTTGATATTTCTAGTTAGTTGGCTACTTTGCTTATAGCTGGCTAGCTTAGCCAGAATGGTGTCCAACTTTTGTTTGTATTTTGTTGGCTGCGGCGGGAATTCTGACGGAGGAACACGCATTGACATGTCCACTTGCCTTTCGCGTTATCTACCCAAACAATCAAATAAATAATAATAAATAATATGCCATTTAGCAGACGCTTTTATCCAAAGCGACTTACAGTCATGTGTGCATACATTCTACGTATGGGTGGTCCCGGGAATCGAACCCACTACCCTCAATTCACAGGTGTCATTGATAACAGCATTCTGACCAGAGCAGTCTTCACAGTCCAGCAATTTCCTTGCTTTCTCCAACATTTCGAACTGAGTTTGTGGGTCCGGAAGACAGTGATTTGATTTGATACTTTTTTGTGTTGCAGATCTTGAGTGGAAGATAATATATGTGGGTTCAGCAGAGAGTGAAGAGTATGACCAGACCCTTGACTCTGTTCTGGTTGGCCCAGTACCAGCCGGGAGGCACATGTTTGTGTTCCAGGTGAGTTTTGTATAGATGGCAGTAACTAACAATGTTATTTCAGCAGTAGTCTGGCTGCAGTAGTCTGGCTGCAGCTTTCCTTGGCCCTCTTAATTTCTCTCTCCCAGTGGGCCTGCTCTGACTTGGGCCAAAGCCAGGCCACTAGTACTTTTAAGATATAATTTACATAACAATGGCCAACTGTGAACATTTGTTAACACCTTCACAAAGCAACTGATTTGATGATGCAGAGATTGATTCTGACCTTAGTGACAGCCCTAGCGATGGAAACCTTTCCCAAACAATAACAATGAGCTTATAACATAATCACAACACTGGTGCTGTATTGGAGAAATCAGAAATAGAAACTACACCCTCTCTCTTACCCATCTCTTCTCCTGCCTTCCTCCTTGCACCTCATCTACTGTATGTTATCCTTCAACAGGCGGATGCCCCAAACACGGGTCTGATTCCAGAAAGTGATGCTGTCGGCGTAACTGTGGCGCTAATCACCTGTACATACCGCGGACAGGAGTTCATTCGTATCGGCTACTACGTCAACAACGAGTACACCGACCCTGAGCTGCGGGAAAACCCACCAATAAAACCTGACTATGGACAGGTAAAGGAGGAAACTCAATTTGTGTGCTTGACTGTGTTTCCTTCCAGGAAGATGTTCAAGTTGTGTTAGTTGTATGTATAGGATACATAAGGTATACACTGTCCAACGAAATGCTTACTTGCACTTTACTTGTTCTCTCCCGTCTGCCATAGGTCCCATTCACATATCTGACAGGGCTGTTACATTAATATTGTGTAAACTAGGTGGAGCTATTGCTTACACCTACCACTTTTTATCAGATCTATGAAGGGCAATGAATGATGGTAGAGGAGAGGGGACAACTTTTTGGAATTATATTAAACCTTTGCGTTGTGGAAGGGCGAAATATCCATTAATACATTGGTCTTAAAGTGCAAACTCCGCTCAATCATCAGGGGCACGTGTGCCACAGTACTGCTCAGGCTTTAGTATAATGTAAAAATGGAACATGTCTTACTGCAAATATAAGGACATCTACTGAATAATTTCCCTCTTGATGCTGTTTGTTTTCTAGCTTCAGAGAAATATTTTGGCTTCAAACCCACGTGTAACAAGATTCCATATCAACTGGGAAGGGTGTGCAGAAAGGATGGAAGACTCAGAGAATGTGGATCCTGCCCCCAACTCTATGTTGCCCCCATCTTGCCTCCCGGGCAAGGCCCCACCCATAGGGTTGCTACCTGACAACTCTATGGACTGCTTGTAGAGGGAAAAATACATATACACATAATCTTCGATCAACCCAAGCACTATAAGCAGAAGAATGGACATGGACATTCTGACTTGGATGTACAGCCAGCTTTGCCTTACAGCTGCCCTTATTTCCCAGAAACTGTCAACAACACACTCCCACCTTGGACTACAGTGTCTTGCATCCAAGACAATCTTTCTGGAGTAATCTTTATTATCTATTTGACATTTTTCACTTTCATGTCTATAACATGCTGAAAAACTAATTCATCCTTTCATTTTTAATACTATCAACAGGGCAACAGCTGAAGTATCCAAGTTTCCATAGATGGTTAGCAGCTAATTGGCAGAAATACTGATTCACACCAACTAGTCAGCTGTTAATTATGTGGTGTAAATACCAACAGAGGATTATGACACTAGTGAAGCAAAATGGAGGAAGAAATTACTCAAGTTGCAGGAAGGAAAATAATGGTGGTATTTTTTTGTACTTTCTGAGCCATTGTGTTTCAGTGGTAATGGTCCTTATAGCATTTGAGTTACACTTTTCCCTGTTGGTGTTTTGGGATACTTTTGGATGGGGGGGAGGGGGGTTGCTAATAATGGTATGTACATATGTTTATTTTCCTGTGTGCCATTTTGTTTTTGAAATAAAAATCTTTTTGTTATGTGATGTGTGATTGTCCCTGACAAGCTTTGAGATGTGATAAAAATGGCAGATGTTGAACTCTAGGAGAATCACCTTTTTCCAACTTTGAAGGGTTTTGCATTGAAAATAATGGGTGGGGCTTCCTCGAATTTTTGTTGCATTCATAAATATCTGTAGTGAAGTATGCTCACCTGTAGTGCACATTTTGAAATTGGTAGCCTGTTTTACTTGTTGCCATGCAATTTGAATTACAGTTATAATAATATAATAATATATGCCATTTAGCAGACGCTTTTATCCAAAGCGACTTACAGTCATGTGTGCATACATTCTACGTATGGGTTGTGTTCAAGACAAATATTAACATGCAAATCTCCCTTTTTCACTGAATCATGTTCTCTTGTCATTGACTTCAGAGTTCACTGAATGTAATTGTAATCCTTTAGTGAACGGTTTGCTGAAAAAACATGCATGTATGGATGCTTGCAATTATGGACAGCTATGAAATGTATGGCTGTCATTTTCTGCATAGGAGTTAATGGCAAAAGCAGTATCTGAATGTGGGCTGTCTGGTGGTAAAATCTGATACCTAGGACGATTCGTGCAATATGAAATATTAGAACTAAATGACATTGGTTTCCTTACCAGTCATACTAACACCATTTACATTTTTGTCCAATTTAGCTGTTTTAAGATGCATGTAATTCGCTCTGGATAAAAGCGTCGACCTGCTAAATTACTCAATCTAAATGTACATTTAGCGATATAACTTGGAATGTATCAAGTGGTTTACTCCGAGATAATTTATTTGAGATATTCTGAAAATCTAGTCTCCGCGTGCGTTACATTCTAACCAATTTTCTAAAAATAGCCCGTCTTGACGTCACACAACCAATCACGGATTAGTCGGGCGGGAGGGGTCGGTATAGGCCAGTTTGCTACAGGCCTTGCATTTCGATAATACTTTATTATGCACGAATAAGACGAACATTTGGAAGCGGTGAATCATACCTGAATTTCTCGACCATTGAGTTAACCAAAATCAGCAAGGAAAACTCAACCATTTGGCAAACTAAAGGAAAATAATAGATGACGTTATTAGCTGGTCTGAGAAGGCGGGCTAAAAAGAGAATTTGACAGATACCAATAGACAAATCATAACATCACAACGATTTGATTTACTGATGCATATCCAATCAACAGTTGTCTCGTACTGTCTGTCACATAAGTATTGGCCAATGAGGTATTTTCAGGGGGTGGATCTCTGAAGCAAGAGTTCGTCTCGCTGTAGTCTGAGGATTAATGGACGGCTGTTGATTTTGGCAAGTAAGCCACAGCTGATCGGATCTGAAACCTGAGAAATCATCGGACCTTAGCTCAAGGAAAGGGAGGGGCTGCTATCGATTTGCAATAATAATTACTTGGAAAAGTGGATATATAAGATTTTTGTGTTGGAATACATTGGAAAGTAAGGGCCTTTAGTGGTGTCTGCAAGTGACTGACTGAATGATAGATAGATAGCTAGCTAGGAAGGGGACGATAGCTAGCGAACTAGCCAGGCGCGCCGAACCGGTTCGACGTTCTTGATTGTTCCAGGTAGAGCTAAGCAACATTCGCTACCGAAATAGAGGGAAAACCGGCTAGCTAGCTAGGTCGTTGGCTAGCCGTTGGCTGGCCAGCTAGCTAGCCTGTGCAGCTAGCTAGTTTACCCCCCCCCCCGGATAAAGGAAAAGTAGTAGCGGAGTACAATTGACACCTCACTGTTGGCTAGTTAGCCATGATAACAGCCAGCTAGTAGCCAGCTTCCTCAAATACAGAACTAAAAGGGCTCGTGAACTCAAAAGTATCCCAGATCCAAGGGATCCCTATCGGCCTGCAATCATGGGCAACGCGCCCACCGCCAAGAAGGGCAACGAGATGGAAAGTGGTGAGTTTACCTTGCTTCCTACTAGTAGTACTGACAACTGCTTGACAACTAACAGTAACTAAGGTTTGTTACATGTCTGCATTGCTACACGGGAGGGATGAAAGTAATATGAATTCAAGATCCTCTTGTGGCCTAGTCATTACATGTATGTATTCTTTAGAATCTCCAGCCTTGTAAGCTTGTATGGTAAATTATACCGCCCCCCCCCCCTCTTCACTTTGGCCTCTTGTTGATCAGATTGTGCGCTTCTATATATGATTATATAGCTATTGAGTATTGACAAAAGTAAAGCCTTTTATCTTGAATTTACAAAAGGTTAGTCTGGTTTTGAGGAGTTTCCTGGCTACAACCAGACGGGCAACTTGACACACGCCCATGTCAGCCAATTACCACTACACATATCTACCTACTGCATCCTATTTTCACAACAAATGCTCGGCCTAGGCTTCCACCTGTCATACCTGGGGGTCATGTACAACAGTTGATAGTTCTCTGCAGGACTGTCAATACTGAGTTTGATGTGAAACTCCAACTGAATTGACTACTACACTGCTCTTTCACCTGTATGTTTGGTAGTACTGCATCTTTATCTAGGCCAGGGATGGGCAACTTTGATGGGGGTGGGAGCCACAACAAATCTGAACTCTTCATTTGGGGCTGCAGTGGCTCAAGGGTCTGTAACCACATCGATACCCACACTTGCAGTCAGAGGCCTAGGCTCCAAAGAAAGTATTTTGGGGGCCCTAAGCTAAATGTATGTTGAGTTCATTTCCAGCAGTTCAACACATTTTTCCATAAGGTCGAGAGAAATGTTTTTAATATGACTGAGTGACTAACAAATTTGATGGGGCCACCCCGGTCGGTAATTCAACAATGATTACAACCAGTTTAGCTAGATTACCGCTAACTTACCAACCTAAACAATGTTAGCTGACATAACAAGAGAAACTGCTGATGAACAACCACATTTTGCAATTGCACCTTGTGTATTCTACTATTGTGCTAAAGGCTAGAGTTGTGGCTTTCAAGGAGCGGGACACTAATCCGGACGCTTATGAGATATCCCACTATGACCTCTGACGAGGCATCAAACAGGCAAAGCGTCAATCCAGGACTAAGATCAAATCATATTACGCCGGCTCTGATTCTCGTCGGATGTGGCAGGGCTTGCAAACTATCACAGATTACAAAGGGTAACTCAGCCACAAGTTGCCCAGTGACACGAGCCTACCAGACCAGCTAAATGAATTCTATGCTTGCTTTGAGGCAAACACCATTGAAACATGCATGAGAGCACCAGCAGTTCTGGATGACTGTGTGATCTCACTCTCTGTAATAGTGACGTTTCAAACAGACCACCATAGTCTCTCTACCCGAGAACACCAAGGTAATCTATCTAAACGCCCCATAGCACTCGCATCTCACATGCTTTGAATGGCTTGGTGCACAGCAACACCATCATCCCAGACACCCTGGACCCACTCCAGTTCGCATACTTCCCCAACAGATCCACAATAACGCAATCTCTATTGCACTTAACACTGCCCTTTCCCGCCTGGACAAGAGGAACACCTAATGTGAGAATGCTTTTCATTGACTACAGCTCATTGTTGAACATCATAGTGCCCTCCAAGCTCATCACTAAGCACTGGAACCTGGGACTGAACAACTCCATCGTCAACTGGATCCTGGACTTCCTGATAGACTGCCCCCAGATGGTGAGGTTAGGCAACAACACACAAACCCTCTACATGGGGGCCCCTCAGTGGTGTGTGCTTACTCCCATCCCGTACTCCCTGTTCACCCACGACTGCGTGGCTGTGCATGACTCCCAACATCTTAATGACGTTTTCTGATGAGACAATGGTGGTAGGCCTGATCGCAGTCAACGATGAGACCGCCTTTAGAGAGGTCAGTTGCCTGGCAGTGTGGTTCCAGGACAACCTCTCCCTTAGCGCCAGAAAGACAAAGGAGCTGATTGTGGACCACAGGAAACGAAGGGCCGAACACTCCCCCATCCACATCGACGGGGCTGTAGTGGAGCAGGTCAAGCCCTTCAAGTTCCTGGTGTCCACATCACTAAGGAATTA